>NW_012154840.1:4744673-4748342 GCF_000956105.1 Propithecus coquereli
TTTTAGTTGTCCAATTAATTTCTTTCTATTTTTAGTAGAGATGGGGTCTCGCTCCTGCTCAGGCTGGTTTAGAACTCCTGAGCTCAAACAATCCGCCCGCCTCGGCCTCCCAGAGAGCTAGGATTACAGGCGTGAGCCACCGCACCCGGCCCTCACTGAGCTTTTTTAGTATCATTATTTTGAATTACTTTGAGGGCATTTCATAAATTTCTTTTTCATTGTAATCTGTTGCTAGAGTATGATTATGTTCCTTTGGGGATCTCATATTTTCTTGGTTTTTCATGTTTCTGTGTTTTTATATTGATATACGCCTATCTGGTGTTAACGGTAACTTCTAATTTTTTGGATTGGCTTTTGGAGGGAAAGATTTTTTTCCTCAAGATGTGTGTATGCAGTTGGTTGTGTAGGGCACTTTAGGTTTGACTCTGGGTATGTGCAGTAGCATAGTCTCCATATGACTTCTTTCGCTATAAACAGGGTCAGTAGTGTCTGATATTTCCTCAGTGGCTTAAGGTGCAGTTGTTAGTTGGCTGTGATGGAGTTTTGCCAGGGCCAGTCCTCGGCCCCAGTGGTGACAGCAGCAGGCCGAGCATGCCTGTCCTTGGGCTCCTGAGTGGCGTAAGTGGGCACCAGTGTTAGTGGGTCCAAGTAGTTCGATTTTTGGGCCTCCAAGTAGCTCGCTTGGGTGCCAGAATTGGCAGTGGTGGGTTGGGCAGGTGAGCAGGTCCTCAGTCCTTTGGGCAGCATGCATGGCATAGGAAATGGCTGTAGTAGTGGCAGTACAACCCTCAAGTTCCCAGATGGCATGCACTTGTGTTAGTGGCGGCTGTCATAGGCTAGACAGGTTGGTCTCCAGACCCCTAAGTGATACCTGCCAGTGGATGCCAGCTGTGATGGTAGCCACAGGCTGGGCAGGCTTGTCTTCAGGTCCCCAACAGGAGTGCACAGATACCGGGGGTGGTGCATGAAATGGGGGGATCCTCAGGCCCTCAGGTGGCATGCTTGGGCATTGGGGGAGGGGCGTGTCTATCCTCAAGCCCCTCTGGGATGTGGAGGGCAGGATGGGGTGATCCCCAGGCCCCCCGGTAGAGTGTTTGTGTGGTGGCAGTAGCAGCAGTACTGAGCAGGGAGAGCTGGTCCTCAGGATGCATGCAAGTGCTCTGCAGCCTGCTGCTGGCGGGTGGGGTTGCTGTTAGCAGCCCTAGCAGCGGGCAGGCAGCTCTCAGGCTCTGGGAAGCATGTGCTTTGGCCCCTACACTGGTGGCCATGGTGGCAGCAGTGGCAGTGGCAGCAGCAGGGAGAGTTCGTCCTCGGAGTGCATGCAAGTGCACAGTGGTCCTGCTGCTGAGGGGGAGTGTGGGTTGAGGGGCTCTCCCACAGCTAGGATTGCAGGAGTGGGAATGCCGACTGCTGGGGATCACTGAGTTACCCTTTCCTACACCGGGGAGTCTCTCCAGGCTCCCCACCAATCTTGGCCAAGCTGGCTGCCTCTTATTTTTCTCCTTCTGTACCTCTGGTGTTTCCTGTCACTCCTCTGTTGAATTCCAGTATTCTCTCTTAGATTATCTATTCAAAGTGCGATTATCTACTTGCTATTTTGGTTCTTCTTTGTGGAGGAGGCGAGTGCTGGATGCCTCTAGTCAGCCATCTTCCAGAGTTCTGAATGGTTCAGGCCTACTAGTCTGCAAATCTTTTTATAGCATAAAAATCAAAATAGTCATGATTCCTGGAGAAAACTGTTTCCATTCAATCACTGACTGTGAGATAAAATTCTTCCTTCTACAAGCTTCCACAGTTCAAGTATGGGGTCATGCCTCTAAGTTCCCGTAATTTCATACTTTATTCAGGGCTTAGAAACAGCCTCCCTGACTATGTTCTGAGACAAGACTTCAGATAAGCCCCTGATCCATATCATCCTGAATCAAAACTACTAGGCCTAACTCTGCCCTTAGCTTCTGAGGCGGCCTCTGCCTACTCCCAAAAACCTTCGCTCTCCACTGTTGCATGTTTTAGTCTCATCTCTGGTTTTAGCTCTTTACCTGTTTTTTCCTCTGGTTTTCAATCCACTCCTTCCATTTATGGCTTGTCTCTTCTCTCCTCCCCATTTCCTCTTCTCTCTTGACTTAGTGTTCCTCAGATTGACTCCCCAGTTTTGAACCTCTCTGTTTTGGTCTCAGGACTGTCTCAAGGATGATCCTCAAGTCCTCTCTGGCAAGTAAGGCTCAGCATTCCTGGTCCCTGCAGGATCAGGTAGTGACTTCCCTTTAATAAATCAACCACTACTTTCATTTGACTTTTACTCCTCAGCATTGTCCAACTCTGAAGAACAATTTATAATGTCAGAGTAACAATGGCCGCTTGTCCATAACTGTAGATTTGTATCAAGTCTAATAGATAGCACATTCAGATTTCAGTAAAAGGTATAATATCTAAATGTGGATTATTATTGTAATAATAAATATATAATAATAAAATCGAATATATTAACAGTCATAAGCAAAGGTGAGCGAAGGTCTAGGATGACATAATATGACCACCCTTGTGAGTTCAGGCTACCTACAGGAATTGATTTATTTTTCCATTTAAAAATTTAAAAAAATTTTTTTGTAGAGATGGGGTCTTGCTATGTTGCCCAGGCTGGTCTCGAACTCCTGGCCTCAAATGATCCTCTCACCTCAGCCTCCCAAAGTGCTAGAGTTACACGTGTAAGCCACCATGCCCAGCTTTACTTTTTCATTTTAAGATGGATACTTCTTTTTGAAACTCTATTTGATGGTGTTTGGACTTGCCTGGTCACAAACCTTCTGTGCCTCCCTAGTGACTGTAAAATAAGTCCCAATTCTTTAGCATGATGTTCTGGGCCTTCCATGACCCATACTGAATCCTTTCCAGTATTATCTATTGTTACTCGCCCTCATGTACCTAATACCAGACCCCTGATTATTTTGCTCTTCTACCTGCGATGCCATTTGCTAATAAGTGACTTTTGGGGCATTTACCAGATTCTAGGTTCTGGGCTGAGCATTTCACATGCATCGTATCTCAAATAATCCTTGTAACACTCTGATGTGACAGGTATCGTTATTACCTATCTCTTCCCTATCTTTCTAGAGGAGGAAGCCGTTGCTTAGAGAGGGGAAGTAGGGTGTGGAGGGTTTGCGCTTCAGAGGCTACACTGCTCTGGCCCGCGTCCACCACCTTACGTGACACTGATGATTTGATTCTGAGCTCACAAGATTCCAGAATGATGGTTCGGGAAGGGTTTCCCTGGTTATCTACTTCTGACTTTTGAAAGCTTTAAAGAAATTAGGCCTGAGGGGTTCAGTGACTTGTCCAGGGACACCCAGTTTGTGACAGAGCCAGGAGGAAAGCCCCGTGAGTTCACTCTTCACGGCACTCCATACTCCTTTTGTTGGGCTTTCTGTGAATTTTCTCCCGTGAGAGGTGGTGCTGCCTCTGCAGGTCCTTCCCAGGCGTCCCCAGCTGAGCTATCACAGTTCTCACATTCTCTTACGAGCCGCCGAAAATGAACGCATCTCAGGCATCAACGTCATTCAAGAACGTTACTATGGTTTTAATTTGCATTTCCCTGATGATTAGAGATGTTGAGCATTTTTTCATATGTTTTTTGACCATTATTCTGTCTTCTTTTGAAAAGTTTCTGTTCAT
>NW_012154840.1:4749682-4750154 GCF_000956105.1 Propithecus coquereli
AATTTCTTTGTAGTCATGTGGTCTCCGTATCTACACATGATTAAGTGAGGGAAAGAAAGGAGTGTGGTTTTTTCTCAAATATGCTTTTCTAAGAAGACAGAACCATCTCTAGTATACACCTAAAGAGGGATTCATTTTAAGAAATTTAAATAACTTCTTTGTACCTCAGTTACCTCATCTTTAAAATGGGCTATTAATACTACCTATATCATAGAGCTATTATCAGGATTAAATTTGTTAATACATGTAAAGTAACAAGCACATAGTAATGGTTAATAGTTCTTATTTTAAGATATAACATTTATATTATAAATATTATATGATAT
Source organism: Propithecus coquereli (assembly GCF_000956105.1). Classification (NCBI taxonomy): domain Eukaryota; kingdom Metazoa; phylum Chordata; class Mammalia; order Primates; family Indriidae; genus Propithecus; species Propithecus coquereli. The sequence continues at coordinate 4,750,009 of NW_012154840.1, forward strand.
ATTTTGGGACTATATTAAAGAAATACAAACACCTAGGTATACTTGGATATGTAACTCATGAATCCATATGATTTTTTCATCTATGGAGGCCAGGTTGGATCTTCCAGGGTGACTCCAGACTGAGGAGAACCTTCCTCCTCAAGTCT
>NW_012154840.1:4750999-4758735 GCF_000956105.1 Propithecus coquereli
GAGTTTGAGGTTGCTGTGAGCTAGGCTGACGCCACGGCACTCTAGCCCGGGCAACACAGTGAGACTCTGTCTCAAAAAAAAAAAAAAAAGTCTGAAGTTTTGAAAGTTAACAAGTAAATATATGTCATTGAAACTCAGGATTTTCTAGTGTCTAAGATAAAGGAATAAAATGGTGTTGCTTCTCTGGCTCATTGTGATCAAGGTTAAACCACATTATAGGGAACCAATCCAGAGATCACTGAAAACATATCACTGTCATTGATGGGATATTGCTACACCTTCTCTAGTCACTGTTGAGCTTTGTAACATTTATGAAAGTCAAATATAAAAGCAAATCGCTGAGCTACATGATTGACTTCCATATTTTTTATTTTACATTGAATGACATTTTGTGAATCCCACAACCCCAAGCAACCATAAAATTAAGCAAGATATTTTTTTTATCTGAACCTGAAAAGACAGCTACATCTTCTGTTCAGTAATAGCAGCAGAGACCGAAGAAACAAATTTGCATCCTTTTACATGGAGCGAAATGAAATGTTGCATGTCCTCTGACTGTCTGCCAGAGTCATAAATGTTGGAGGCACTTGAAGTATAAGAAATCTTCAGAAGCAGCAGGCAGCGTCAAATTGTTTTTTACCGTATACTTCCTCACTCTAAGGCAGAATGAAACAATCAGCTACCATTTGCCATTAACTACAAGGCTGCAATCATGTGCGTTGTTCCATGTAGTCATCTGCTATAATAATCATTGCCCTGTAATTCTGAGTGCATTAAGACAGGCAAAATTTGGAAAGATATGACAGACAAAATTCTCTCTGCAGACAGAAGAGTCATAGTGTCTTCATGTAAGGCTGAAGGCAGAAGTTGGACTTCTGCAATGCTTACCTTTACCAATGCCTAGTTATGAACAGAATGAAAAGCATATGATCCCACCATCAAAATCTATGAACTTACCACACAAATCAATCAGTGAGTAATTTTTTTTTTTTGAGAGGGGGTCTTTGTTCTGTTGCCCAGGCTGGAGTGCAGTAACACGGTTAAAGCTCACTGCAGCCTTGAACTCTTGAGTTCAAGTGATCCTCTCACCTCAGTCTCCTGAGTAGCTAGGACTACAGGTGTACGCCACCATGCCCGGCTAATTTTTCACATTTTTTTTTTTTGTAGAGATGGAATTTCACTATGTTTCCTAGGCTAGCCTTGAACTCCTATCCTCAAGCAATCCTCCCGCCTTGGCCTCCCAAAGTGCTGGGATTACAGGCGTGAGCCACTATGTCTGGCCCAGTTAACTAATTATTATTATTATTTATTTATTTATTTTTGAGACAGAGTCTTGTTCTGTTGCCTGGGCTAGAGTGCCGTGGCGTCAGTCTAGCTCACGGCAACCTCAAACTCCTGGGCTCAAGCGATCCTCCTGCCTCAGCCTCCCGAGTAGTTGGGACTACAGGCATGCACCACCATGCCCGGCTAATTTTTTCTATTTTTCATTCTTGCTCAGGCTGGTCTCTAACTCCTGACCTCAAGCGATCCTCCTGCCTTGGCCTCCCAGAGTGCTAGGATTACAGGCGTGAGCCACCGCACCTGGCCATTCACCGGTTAACTAATTATTAAACATAAAATATATGTTCAGTCTTGTACTAAGGTCTGTGTGTGGGAGATGCAGAGAAAATAAAATATAATTCTCGCCATAAAGTATTTACATTATTGGACATACAAGTCACATGCATGAAATAAGAGCAAATAACAAGAGATAAAGGATTAAACTGTGTGATGTAGATTTTGTGTTGGGCAATACTAGTGCAAAGAACAGAGAGATTGCTGAAATCTTCAACTGAACTGGTAAGACCTTAGAGCTAATGGAGGAGAGAACATCCTAGACAAGGAAAATGGGATGCATGGACATAAGAAGAAAGAATGGATTAACAGGATTGATAAAAAGCGAAAAGACTGAAAACTAAGTCAAATCGAGAGACAGTCTAGGGCCGTGGTTCTGGAAGAGTGGGCCACAGACCAGCAGCAGCATCACCCGGGAACTTGTTATAAATGCATGTGGAGCCCCATCCAGACTTACTGAATCAGAAACTTTACAGGTGGGGGCCAGCAACCTTTGTTTTAACAAACCCTCCAAAAGATTCTGAGCCATGTTTAAGTTTGAGAACCACTGACACAGAGGAATGGAGAGAGAATCACTGATGTAGAAAAAGAAGGTTGTAAGGTAGGGTAGAGGCCTTGAAAGCCAGGCAGAGGGTGTTTCACTTGATGTAGTGGGAAATACGTTGCCGGGGGGTTTCGAGAAAGGATATGAAAATGATCACTGTGGCAATAAAGGACCAAAGAGGTGAAAGTCAGAAGGAGGCCATTACGGTAATTCAGACATAAGGGGATAAGGGTCTATCCTTATCTAGAGGCATCAGAAATGAAGAGAACTTGTGTGGCAGGCATTATGCTGAGCCCTTTACACATGCTACCTTATTTAAACTTCACAAAAATCTTATGAAACTAAAACTATTATTATTCATATTTCGCAGATGAGGCAAATGGGAAGCAGAGAGATTCTGGATCTCAGGGAAAAGAGACAGTGATTAGACTCTAAGACAGGGTTTCAGATTTGAGCCTGGGAACTTTTCTGATCTCTTTCTTGTCCTAAACTCTTCACCACATTTTCCTCCTGTTTTTCTGAATGCACATACCTCTTCCTACCAGCACCACCTCAATTTCAGAGTTCTGGGGAAATATAGATGACCGATAAACATAAGATTGCCAACCTCATTAGTAAACAGGAGAATGGAAATTTAAAACAAAATACCTCGGAAAGCTTTCTAAAACATGAGAAATGTGATCAGAAAACTTTCTAATTCAGTTCACTATTGTTTGAATCAAGATTTTAATGCAGCATATAATTATCTCAATTATGGGCACATAATAGATGGGCACATCTCAATATATAAATGAATCAGACTTCATATTTTTTTAACTAACAAACGTACCAGAATTTCATAATATGAAATTAGTGCAATGTGTAGGGGGTCTCATAACCACCTCCAGGTTCAGTGATTAGCTAGGACTCACAAGACTCAAAATATAGTCTGAGATTTATTACAGCAAAATGATACAAAGCAAAAGGAACAAAGGGAAAAAATGAATGGGGTGAAATCTGGAGAAAACCAAGCACCAGCTTAAAAGAATCCTCTCTAAGTGGAGTCACACAGGATATGCTTGATTCCTCCAGCATTGAATTGTGGTAACACATGTGAGGTGTTGACCAGGGAAGCTCAGTAGACAACCAGTGCCAAAGGTTTCTCTTAGGGGCTGGTCACATAGGGAGCCACTGCCTAGCACCTACCAAGACTCCAGATCTCAAGAAGAAAGGCAGGTATTCAGCGCATTGTTTGTACAGTTTAGGCACAGTAACCCACCCTTATCGGGTAAAAATTGTGGAAACCCTCCTGAACTTCAAGTTTCCAGACACAAACAAAGGTCCAACCTTGCAAGCAGACTTTTCTAAAGATAGCAGTCTCAGGCCTGCCACGTTCACTCTCTCCTGCACATGTGCTATGCTGGAATAACAAAGCATCAAAAACTAGTATTGCAATTACTACTTCATATTTAGTCTGTTTGCTTTCAAAGTCTTAGAGACCTGGGCGACTGCAAGTATTTGGTGGATAAAAGAAATAAGATGGGAATGGTAACTCCATGGTGCTACACAAATAAGTTCATAATTGCCTTCTGCCCTGCTCAACAATTTGTCTGGCACATGAGAACATCTTCAATTATGGTCACTCTCTTTCTCACCCATACTATAAAGAGACCGACTTGCCCTGAAACAACAATCCAGATTCGTCCATTTGTGATGTTCTGTTATGTCTATATAGCACGATTTCTCTGTAAATTCGATTATGAAATGCGCAGTGAGATTCGAAGGCAAAGGAAAATACCTTTTGGAACCTTTAACACTGAATAACACATTTTCCCTAGTGAATATGTGTTATAGTGATGGATGCTATAGAGCTTCTGATAAATGGCACATATGGATAAAGTAATCTATAATCAATTTCTTTCCACCTAGCCCATCATATCAACCTTTGGGAGACATTAAGTGTTAGGAAGATTGCCAACACTACCTGCTGTCACCAAAGCCATCTAAGGAAACTCTAAATGCATATTAATATCTGTGTTATCCAATAACCGAAATCATTGTAGCTCACATCATAGCACGTTACTTGACAATATACATTTAGTGCACTCCCACTCTGTACAAACCAAAGTAAGGCAAGTTACTTGAGGTATCTTGGAGACATTTCTGTTCTTCCAGGCTGCTGATTCCAAAGCACAACACAAACACCATAGAAATAGGAAAATGATACCATCATAAGTTAAAGATCATTATTACGAAGGAAGCAATTGTGTCTCAGGGAGGTGAAACAATTGGTCCAAGGTTATACAGAGCTGGGACTTCGACCCAATTCTTTAGTTTCCTAATTGGGCACTCAGTCTCCTATCCTATGCTGCTGCCACCCACATTAGGCATTTGTTAAAGGAAGAGAGGGGAAAGACATTATGCCAAGAGGCAATTTAGTAATGACTCAGGAAAAGCGTCACCTGTTTAATCACCAGCATCATCACTTGATTCTTCTTTGGTCATTTCTGTTTATATTCTGATTATGTTGTATGGGATAGGTTCTGATGTCAGACATCCAAATACGACTATTTCTCCTAAAATCACAGTATCACGTCCTCTCAATATCTGGGAATAAAAGATCCTTGTGGACAAAAGGGCATTACTGTAAAAACCCTCCTTATATTAAAGCAATACCAAACGCTCAAAAGACACTTTAAATAATACTTGCTGATGAAATTAATTGGCAATTATTCTTGCCAAATGATCTAATACAAACTTTGATATCTGCATCAGGAATGAACTAGTGACTAAATAAATGTGACTTTTGGAGATTTTCTGCACATGGACATTTCGTATAGAACACCTCTATTCAAAGAATTTATTTAAAGCAACGATGGAAATAATTTTTAAACAGAAACAAAGATAATGCTACTTACTTTTCAAGCTGGTAAATATTTTTAACTGGACTTAATTTATATTCACTTACACTGGTGGCTTAAACTATTTGACTAAAAGACTCTCAATAAAATATCATTATCAGTTTATTTTTTCTTATTTACATTTTATTGTTTGCCTGACATATTGCTATTATTTGAAGGTATCAGACTCTAACTTAGTTGGAATAGCCAAAGGAGTCGTATTAGGCGGAAAGAGATTATTTAAGATTTTGTGGAGTGTGCATCTGCCAATGCAACTGTACAGTAAAAGTACATTTTGTGCATCTAAAGAAAAAAGATAATCACAGTTGCTAATTTTCGTTGGGATCCCATGACCAGAAATGATGTCATGCATACTTTGAACAAAGTTATTTGTTTGCTTTTTCATCTGATAAAATATTCCATGACTCAATTCACTCTCAAAGGACCATTCTATACTTTTACAACAACTATGGCTAAAACTAATTAACAGTTTTATTTCACTAGACTCTCCTAATTACCTGAAGCATAGAAATGAAATGATTAAAAATTCATTTTGAGACCACTCAACAGGAAAATGCTTTCTCTCTGCTCTGCATTGACCACAGTTTTGAGTATCCAGCTGATAATGCACACAATATTCCTGATACTCTTGCTTTCATCGTAAAGCATGATGTTAACCTTCCAGGTTTGTGCATTTTTATGATCTTGTTATTTTATATGTAAATCTCTGGATTTCAGATTCACATATATTTCAAGTACTTCTCTATCACTGCGCAAATCTCCTGTGAGCACACGGCTGATGAATTTTTACAGATACGATTTTATTCTACTTACTCTGCTAAGCCATTTCAGGTATCTGTTAGGAGAACTGTCTAAAACATGAATATCTCAATGAAGGCCATGTTGGTAACCTCAAGAAATATAAAGAACTTGGAGATTTAAGAAAAGAATGGGGGAAATCTTCTTTATCCTCGAGAAATGTAGTTTTTATTTCTCTTTACTCTCTTTACTCTCTTTACCTAAAAGCTAACCTTAGACAGTGATGAAAAAGTATGTTTCTTTGAGATTTCTTAGGTGGAACGGTAGAAAATGCAGAGAAAGACAAAAAAAACTCTGCAATTTTTAATCCTCTTACATTCAAGACAAAAATGAGACTTTACCAGAAAAATTTTAAGCGTGTTAACAAATAGGAACTTGAATTAAAGAAAATTTTTTTTGAAACAAAGTCTTGCTCTGTCACTCAGGCTGGAGCATTCAGTGGTACAATCATAGCTCACTACAACTTCAAACTCCAGGCCTCAAGCGAGCCTCCTGCCTCAGCCTCCCAGGTGGCGAGACTACAGGCTCACAGCACCACACCAGGCTAATTTCTTTTTATTTTTTGTAGAGAAGATGGTCTCCCTATGTTGCCCAGGCTGGTTTCGAACTACTGGCCTCAAGCAATCTTCCTACCTTGGCTTCCCAAAGGGCTAGGATTACAGGCGTGAGCCACCTCACCTGGCCCCACTTTTTTTTTATTGAATACTGAATGGTTAATAGGATTTTGAAAATGAAATACATGTAAGAATAGAGAATGACATACCTCTCAAACATCCTCTGTCCCTCTACCCAGTTTAAGGCTCGTGAATCCCTGCCAGATTCCATTCCTTTCCTTCCCTCCTCAGAGGTAACCAATAGCCTGAATTTTGTGTTTATCATTTCTTTGCTTTCATTTATGGTTATGCCACATATATTATATCTTTAATCACCTATTGCTTGGTTTTGCATGTTCATAAACTTTATATAAGTGGAATCATGCTATAGATATTTGAGTGGACCTGCTTTTTTCTCTTAACATCATGTTCCTAAGATTCATTCATGTTGTTTCAGGTAACTGTATTTCATTCATTTTTCACCATTGAAAAATATTCCATTTTATGAATGGAACACATTTTTATATCCAGTCCTCTAGTGAACACTTGAGTTGTTTAAAAATTTTAGCTATTACAAATAGTGATGCTCCATTTCTATTGGTACCTGTGTGCGAGAGTTTCTCTAGGAAAGTAGATTTCAAACTTTTCTGTTGGCAGACAGACTCTAGGATAGATGCCATAATATCCACTTGCTGATGTTGAGACCCTGTGTAGTCTCCTCCACTTAAGTGTAGGTGGGAACTGTGACTTGATTTTAACCAGTAGAATACAGCAAAGGTCATAGATATATGTTATTACCTACATAAAATTGTAGCACTTCTCTTGATGGAGTCACTCTCTCCTTTATTGGCTTTGAGGAAACAAGTGGCCATGTTAGTGAACCCCATGTTCCTTGCCAGTTCCATGGCAAGGAACTGAAGGTGACTTTTAGAAGCTGAGGGTGGTCCCTGGATCTGCAGTCATCAAGAAATGGAAGTCATCAGTCTTTCTGCTGCAAGGAGCTGAATTCTGATGATAACCTGCATGTGCTTGAAAGCAGATCCCTCCCCAGTCCAGCCTCAGATGAGACTACAGCCCTAGTCCTAGTCAATGCCTTGATTGCCTTGATTGTGAGACCCTAAGCATAGAACCTAGCTAAGCTCTGCCTGGATTCCTGGCCCACAGAAGCTATGAAATAACAAATGTGTGTTGTTTTAAGCCACTAAGTTCATAGTATTTTTTACATAGCCATAGAACACTAACGTAAACTGCAACCCACAGTACGAAATACATTGTGACCAAGTACAA
>NW_012154840.1:4759905-4761399 GCF_000956105.1 Propithecus coquereli
AAAAGTTATATAATTTTGCCTGTTACAATTATGTTTTAAAATCACCTAAAATTAATTTTTGTTTGTGGTATGAGGTAGGTGATCTAATTTTATTTTATTTCATATGGATAACCACTAGTCCCAGCATTATTTGAAAAGTTCATCTTTTCTACACTGATCAGTAATGACAGCTCTATCATAAATTAAGCTCACATATGTATATAGGTCTGTTTCTCAACCCTCTATTTTACTACATGGGTAAATTTGTGTCTATCTTAGGCTAATACTACAATGTCTGAATTACTATAGCTTTGTAATTTTTGGTATATGTTAAGGTAAGACTCTCCACCTTGTTTTTTTCAAGAGTATTTTAGCTATTCTTGGTCCTTTGCATGTTTATGTAAATTTTAGAAGCAGCTTGTCACCTTGTATAAAATCAACCCACTAGGATTTTCATTGAGATTTTAGTAACTCTACAGATCAATTTCGGGAAACTTGACATCTTTACAATATTGAGTCTTCCAATCCTTGAATGGGATATATCTATTTATTTATATATTTTTTAGTTCTCTCTATAAGGTTTTATAATTTTCTCCATGAAAGTTTTAAACTTCTGTTAAATATATGCATGAGTACTTGATGCATTGTGGTACTATTTTTAATTTTATCTTTTTATTACAAACATTTTTTCACTATTTTCTGCTGGTAAACATGAAAATGCAACTGATTTTATTATGTGTCAGTTTTGTGTATAAACCTTGCTGTATCCTCTAAGTATGTATATAACTTTTTTCTGTAGGTAATTTTGGGTTTTCTATTTAGTCAATTATATCATTTGAAAATAATGACCATTTTATTTCTTTCTTTCCAATTCTTCTATTTTTTCCCCCTTTTTCTGCTTTATTGCACTAGCTTGATCCTCTAGGGCAGCGTGGAATACAAGCGACAGTGAGTACCCTTGTCTATTCCCAGTATTAAGTGAAATGTTCTTAGTGTTTTACCATTAAGCAAAATGACCATTGTAAGCTTTTAGTAGTCACCTTTTATCAAGTTAAATATTTTCTATGTCTATTTTGGTAAGAGTTTTTATCATAAACAAAAAATCAAACATTTTTCTGCACCTATTAAGATGACGAAATGATTTTTTTCCTTTAATCTGTTCATGTAATGAATTATATTAGCTGGTTTTCTGATGTTAAATCAACCTTCCATTCCTAGGTTAAACCCAACTTAGACATATGATGTATTGTTGTTTAATACATTGCTGGATTCAGTTTGCTAATTTTTTTCAGAATTTTTGCATCTAAGATTATGAGTAAAAGTGACCCATAATTTTTCATTTTTGCCCTGTTCTTTTTTAGGTTTTGGAGTTAAAGTTAGTGATATCCTTTTGAAATGACTTGAGGAGCGTTCTTTTCTTTTTCTTGTCAAAAGTTTATTTTTCTGTAGAATAGTTGATAGAAGAGTAGAATTAGTCATTTCATGAATGTCTGATAGAGCTCATGAGAAAAATAT
>NW_012154840.1:4761449-4762019 GCF_000956105.1 Propithecus coquereli
TGGTTTTGAACTCCTGAGCTCAAACAATCCGCCCGCCTCGGCCTCCCAGAGAGCTAGGATTACAGGCGTGAGCCACCGCGCCCGGCCCACATTCATTTTTAAAAATTCTGCTTGTGACCCACAAAATTGATTATGAGAGCCATTAATGGTTTGTGATCCATGGTTTGAGAACATCCCTATAGAATTTTACCTAAATATAAAATTGCTGGGTCATAGTATATGCACATTTTAAATTGTATTGTATAATGCCCAGTTGTTTTCTAAAATGATTGTGCCAATGTATACCTCCTTTAGCAGTATAAAAGTGTTCCAGTTGTTATACATCCCTACTTCTAATACAATATCGACAGACTTCCTCATTTTTTGACAATCTGGTAACTGTAATGTGGTATCTTATTATATTTTAACTTGCATTTCCATGATTATTAATATGATTGAGCATCTTTTCATGTTTATTGGTAACTTGTATTTCCTCTCCTATTCAGCTCTTTCTTCCACCAATTTTTCTTATTGAGTTTTTAAAGTTGTTCATGTATTTTGGACACCTTCCTTGTCAGTTAATATGTGTTA
>NW_012154840.1:4764003-4767228 GCF_000956105.1 Propithecus coquereli
TTTGATCCATGAGTTATTTTGGGTTATTTAGAAGTGTGCTTTTTAGTTTACAAATATATTTTTTCTAGTTTTAAATTAATTGACTACCAGTTAGATACCATAATGCCAATCTTTTAAAATGTGGTAAGACTGGCTTTATGATTCAGTAAATGGTCAATTTTCATATAAGTCACATGTGTGGTGGAAAAGAAAATGAGTTTGACATCGACTGGGTGCATCACTGAAGTGCATATATGTGTATATATGTTTACATATAGATTAGATAGATCGAACTTATTAAACGTGTTTTTTAAATCTTCTAAATACATTTTGTTCACTTAATCTAAAAATGATTGAGAGTGACCTATCAAAATTTACCACTATGATTATGGATTTATCTAGTTTTTCTTTTTAAATATATTTTGAAGCTGTGCTATACATTGTTATCAAGTTTAGAACTATTATGTCTCCCTGGTGAATTGAAGTTTTTATCATTATTTAGGAACCATCCTTATATCAGATTATATTTTTTAGCATAAAATTATTTTCGTCTGGTATGGCTAGCCCAAATTTATTTTGGCTAGTATTTGCTAGCATATTTTTCATCCTTATTTTTGATTTTCTTTACCCATACTTTAAAAATAGACTTCTTCTGAACATCAGAAGTGGACTTTACTTTCCAATCTGACAACTTTTACCTATAAATACAGAGTTTGATCTAGTCACATTTATTGTGAATCCAAATATATTCGAATTTATTTCTACTACTTGGTTTTGGTTATTTCTTTTTATCTTATCTTTTTTCTTTTCTTTCTTTCCTTTCTTACTTTATTTTAGTTTATTTGGGGTTTTTTTTCCTCATTTCATTTTCCCCCTCGACTCTATTCCTATGCTTTAAAGGGGACCCTTTGAAATTTTACCATGCTTGTTAACCTCACCAAATCCAAAGTTCAGTAGTAGCATAGTCATCCTCTCAAACAGTATAAAAACCACAGGAATCTTTAATCATTCGATCCTGACTTAACATACTATTGTTGTTTATTATTTTAGTTTTGGTTTTCATTTTTACCTCACGAATTTTATTATCGTTATTATGGTTTTTTGTTAGCAATTTATTCGTTCACTATGCCAGCTTATATCTCAGACTGTTTCTCTAGGATCTTTATTTTTTCTTCTCAAGGTACATCCTCTAGAAGATATAGAGGTGGTAAATTCTTTTCACCTTTTTCACCATCTTTTAAGATCTTATGGAAGCTCTATCGGTGATAAACTCTATTTTGTTTATATTAAAATGTTTTATTTAATCATCATTCTGGAATGATTATTACGCTAGATAGACATTTATAGTTTGAAAATTATTTTCTCTCAACATTTTGAAGACATTATTCCAGTGGTTTCTGGCTTCATTATTGCTATTGACAAATTGATCAGTCTAATTGTCTTTCCTTTTTAGTTAATCTATCTTTTCACTCTGCCTGCTTTTAAGCTTTTCATTTTGTGTTTCATGCTTTATAATTTCACTAGTATGTGTCTAGGCATGTATTTATTTTTATTTATTTTGCTTGGGATATATGGTTCCAAATCTGTGGATTTATGTCTTCTCTTCCATTCTGGAAAAATCTCAGCCACTACCTCTTCAGCTGTCACTCTCCTTCATTCTCTTTAGTCTTTCCTTCTGGAACTTTGATTAGATATAAGTTGTCATTATATTATCCATATCTTTAACTCCTCTTTTGTATTTTACTTGTCTATTTGTGCTGTGTTCTGTCCAATTTCCTAGAGAAAATTTTCTAGTAACTTATTTTCTCTTCAGCTGTGTCTTATCTGTTTAACTCATCTATTGATTGTTTTTAAAATTTTAATTGTTAAATTTTTTTTTTTTGACAAATTCAGTCAACATTTATTGGACTCGTTTCTATTATCATTGACCATATTTGTAATTATTTGTTTACATATCTGCCAAGAGCTGTGTATTTTTCATTTTTTTTTTATTTCAGCAAATTATGGGTGTACATATGTTCAGGAAATTTTTTTATTTCTACGAATTTTTTGTCTTTTTCGTTTTTTCAATCTGCCTAGTCATTTCTCATACTCTCTTTTTGCTTCTTTACCTCATGATTCCACCTTGTGTTTTCTGAACATTTCTTACATGGCTGTTATGTATTCTATATGTGACAATTTAAATTTCTGCAGTCCTTGGGGGTGTCAACCTGACTTTTGATGTTTCTAAAAAATCACTCATGGTGGCTTGCCTCCTTTTATATTGAATGATCTTTGACTGTGACCTCATTACTTGGTCTTAATCTGAGGAGAATTCTGTGGTAGAGTCTCAGGGGTGATTTTCTCCTGAGATACTGTGTATCTGATTCTGATGAAAGCCAGGGATGCTGCCGACCTAGGATTATGTGCCAAGATCAGCAACCTGACTTTAACACAGGCTCAAGTGTAAGTATCCCTTTTATGTGTAGTTACCAGCATCTGCCCTTAAAATAAGCTTGTTTTCGCATGTCACTCTGCTCACAGCTTCAGCTCATTCAAAGTGGTGTCCTTGTAAACCTCCCTACCTCTTGTTGGCCCAACAATAAGTCAAAAATGTTGCCTATCCAGAATCTGATTGTTTTGCAGCAGAAGAAGACCACCTAATCCACAATATTTCCAGAAGCAGAGTCCTATTTTTACCACTTTCTTTAAGCTTCACTTCTAGTAACACCTTGGAATTTCCATGTAGTAAAATTTTTTCTTTTGCCTGAGGTGTATCTGATAGACTTTCTTTTAGTAATGATCTTTTGGCAGCAAATTTTCCTCTTTATTTTGCCCTCTCTCTTGAAAGATATTGTTACCAGACAGAAATTCTAAGTGGACAATTTTTCTTTCACTATATTAAAATATACCACTGGTTTACATTGTTGCTACCTTCTTTCACTCAGCATAATATCTGGGAGATGCATCCATATTGTTGTAAGTATCAGTAATTCATTCCCTTCTACAGCTGAGTAATATTTTATTATATGAAAATACCAAAATTTTTTAATGCAGTATATATATTCTTCTGTCGAGGGAAATTTGATGTGTTTCCATTTTTTGGCCATTATGAATGAAGCTGCTATAAGCAATCTTCTAAAACTTTTGGTGGACATGTATTTTTATTTCTTTTGGACCAATACCTAGGAGTAGAATTGCTGGATCAAAGTAGGCATATGCTTGCCTTTATAAGAAATTGCCAAAATTTGTTTCAAATTTGTTAAA
>NW_012154840.1:4768283-4769608 GCF_000956105.1 Propithecus coquereli
AACTAGGGGCAGCAAATGCCTTCATTGTGAAAGCTAGATTCAGTGTTTTACTTTCCTCTCTTAGTTTCTCCCATCACTCATTTTTCTTATTTTTTCATGATATATTTTGAACCCATTTATACATCTATCCAATATTAGTAGTCTTCAGCAGGAAGGTTGGTCAAGATACCCAATCTGCTAGACTAGGGATCCAGCACTTGACCTTTGAATCAGTAATTCACCTTTGACTTCTTGTTTGTATTCCTCAGATAATTAAATTTACTAATTTAACAAAAGACATTAATCAGTAATGTGTTTAAAAAGTTAAAAGTCAGAATTAAATAAATTCTAAATAAATGAAAAGACATCTCATGTTCACGCATTGGAAGTCTTTTTTTTTTTTTTTTTTGAGACAGGGTGTCGCTCTGTCACCTGGGCTAGAGTGCAGTGGCATCATCATAGCTCATGCAACCTCAAACTCCTGGGCTCAAATGATCCTCCCGCCTCAGCCTCCCGAGTAGCCAGGACCACAGGCATATACCACTACACCATGCCTGGTTGCTTTTTCTATTTTTTGTGGAGACAGGGTCTTACTCTTGCTCAGGCTGGTCTTGAACTCTTGGCATCAAGCAATCTTACCGCCTCAGCCTCCCAAAGTGCTAGGATTACAGGCATGAGCCACTGTGCCCAGCCGGATTGGAAGTCTTAATATTGTTAAGATGATAATATTTCGCAGATTGACCTACAGATTCAATACAATTCCTATCAAAATTCCAACTGCCTTTTCTCAGTATAGAAAAGTTGATTCTAAAATTCATATGGAATTACAAGGGACACAGAATAGCCAAAACAATCTTGAAAAAAGAACAAAGTTGGAGAACTCATACATTCTAATTAATTTTAAAACTTAATACGAGTCTACAGTAATCAAGACAGTGAGGTATTAGCATAAAGATAAACATACAGACCAATGGAATAGAGTTGAGGGATCAGAAATAAATGCATTCATGGTTAATTAATTTTTGACAAGGGTGTCAAGGCCATTCAATGGGGAAAGAATAATATTTTCAATAAATGATCCTGGAAAACAAAATATTCATATGAAAAAGAATGAATTTGGACTTCTACCTCTTTGACGTGGCCCGTTTCTAGGGGCCGAGGAATGAACATAGAGACAAAGAGACACAGACACACACAAAGATGGTACAGGACTGCAGCCACTACAAAGAGACACAGACACACACAAAGACGGTATAAGACTGCAGCAAAAGCTCTTGCTGTAGTTTCTTTATTTATAACACAACCTGTTTGGCAACTGTCCCACCGCAATTTCTTTGTTCCCACAC
>NW_012154840.1:4770968-4774539 GCF_000956105.1 Propithecus coquereli
GGCATGGGGGAGGAGGGTGTTGGGCCTAACTGCTAATAGGTATAGGGTTTCTTTTTGAGGTGATGGAAACATTCTAGAATTAGTGGTGATGATTGTACAACATAGTGAATATAATAAAAACCACTGACGTGTATATTTTAAAATGGTGCATTCTATGTTATGTGAAGTGTATTTCAATTAAAAATTCTATAAGAAAAGAAAAACCTAGTGTGTTCAAGAATGAGATTTCTTGCCTATTATGAGGATTAATATGTAGTGTATAAAGACTAGTTATTATTAATTTACTTAGGAAACCTGGTTTATTCCATCATGTCTTGATTCTTTCTTTTTTTTTTTTTTTTTTTTTGAGACAGAGTCTCACTGTGTTGCCCTGGCTAGAGTGCCATGGAGTCAGCTTAGCTCACAGCAACCTCAAACTCCTGGGCTCAAGCGATCCTCCTGCCTCAGCCTCCCAAGTAGCTGGGACTACAGGCATGCGCCACCATGCCCGGCTAATTTTTTATATATATATATATTTTTAGTTGTCTGATTAATTTCTTTCTATTTTTAGTGGAGATGGGGTCTCGCTCTTGCTCAGGCTGGTTTCGAACTCCTGAGCTCAAACAATCCTCCCGCCTCGGCCTCCCAGAGAGCCAGGATTATAGGCGTGAGTCACCGCGCCCGGCCCTTGATTCTTTCTTGATCATCAAAACTCTACACACACTTAATCCGCCTATCATTTATCTTGGTAACAGTTATTTCATTTTGTCAAATTTATCACACATTATTTAGGCGGTCTACCTTTATGTTTTATTGCATTAAATACAGACATCTTCGATAGCTATATATCAGTTCCTTAGGCAAGGTACTGCGGTAAGGATTGTAGAGGAAACTTCTTCAAATACTTTGCAATCACAATTACTGAATCTGCTTAAAGAAGAAAAGCCTCTAGGAGAACCCATGGAAATATTAAAATTCAAGCTCATCATCATCAATATCATTGCCAACACTTGAGGAGTTTTATTAGGCAACAGGAACTGTACTGTGGATTATGTGACACTGCAATCACTTGGACGCAACTTGCAGCTGATGAATGTTGGGCCCTTTAGATAGTGGCAGTCATGACATAGTAGCCCTTCATGGTTTAAAATGCTAAGTAAAATGAATGAGCTGTCATCTTGACTTATATGGAGAAGTTTTTATGATGGAAATGTTGCAGTCTTGTGTGGTTTTTTTGTTAAAGAACTTTAAAAATAGTTACCTTACTTCAGATGTCAATTTCTATCTGTGTGCTCTGACAGAACCTCAATTGCGACATGTCCCAGACCATACTCATTACCTCCCTCCATCCTCCTCTCCACCATGTACCTCAAGATCTATTCCTCTTTCTGTGTACCCTCTCTTGTTTAAATGTACCACCATCTTCTCAGTCATCGTGATTAGAAATTCTTGTTTTCTTTCATACCTCCCATCTAAGCAATCACCAAATGCTATCCATCTACCCCCACAATATTAAATCTGTCCCCTTCTTCTCATTTCCCCTGCTGCTACACTTTTTCAGTCCTTCATCATCTCGCAAATGAAACTGTTGCCATAGCCCACTAACTGGTTTCCTTGTCTCTAGTCTCTCTCCCTTCCAATCCGTCCTTCCCACTATTGCCAGTTTGCTTCCTAACACTAGTTGAATCATATTCACTCTCCTTCTCAAATGGCCTTCCTCTGCTTACAAAATAAATTCCAAAATCTTTAAATTCTAGAACCTAGTAGTTAAGAGATCAGGCTTGTGACTAAAGTAGATCTGTGTTTGAATCTTTGCTGCACCACGTTCTTGTTGTTAGATCTGAGGCTGTTTACTTAATCTCTCTGAACCTCAATTTCCTCATCCATGAAATGGGACTAAGAATAGTACCCACCTCAAAGAATTGCTGTGTCAGTTAATGAGATCATACTGTGTGCTTAGTATAAGAGCTCAGCAAAAGTTATTGTTAATATTATTATTAGATTTCCATAACTTACCTTTCTTACTTCTACAGCTTCACTTGCCACTATATTCCTCTTACTATATTGCTTGAAATACTGTACTCTCACCCTTGTTGGTTCATTAACCTGGAATGCTGTCCCCCAACTTTTCCTCTTATTGGAATTCTATCCTTCAAAACTCAGTTCAAATGCTTTTTATTTTGTGATATTTTCTCTGATCCGCACCCCTTTCCTTCAGTCAGAATTATTTTTTCCCCTTTCTCGCCAATACCATTTTGCTTATCCTTCTACTTGGTAGTTCTTGTATTTTGCTTTGCATTAGTTATTTATTTATGTTTCTATTCCCTTTGCTAGACTATGAGTTCTTTAAAGGGAAAAGATCCATTTTTGTGGCACTTCATTTTTGCACCTATTACAGTGCTTTTATGTCACAGTCCCTTGCTATAAAAATCTGTTGAGTGAAGTAAAGAACACATAAAGTGCATTAAAGGAAAAGTGAATATTTTGGATTTATCTGTTCTTTCCCTGTTCAAGTTGTATGCTGTCTCTTGTAATATCAGAAAGTTTAGAAACCCACACTTCAACAACATTATCATCCAGCCTTCAAAAGGAGTAAGTAGCATAATTCCTAGACATCCAAGTCACACAAAAAAGAGTAAGGTATGGCAAGTCAAGAGGAAAAAATAAACAAAGAATAACAAGGTAAGGTTTGTTGCTGCATTGGCAAATAGAGAAGAGGTGGCAGGAGATGTCTGAAATGTGGTTTGCAATTGGGGGCTTTTAGGAATATGTCAATGCTCTATTTCTTCATCTGAGTGGTAGCTGCTTGGGTATGCTCACTTTTTAAAGAATTCACAGAACTGTTCATTTACCTTTTATACATTTTGACTTAAATTCTTCTTCTTCTCAATAAAAACAGTAAAAAAAAATAGAATTGGAAAGCTGTTTGGTGAGTAGAGAATCTGAGCGGAGGAATTCGAATGATCTCAAGAAATAAGGGCATCAATTTATCACCTAGTTTCATGTACTCACCTTCATTATGGAGTTAGCCTCATGGAGGAGGCTGTAATTAATACTCTGTCAGGCCTTCTCTTCTCTAGAAAGTGTTAGCGACAAACTGCCAAATTCTAGCTCTCCAACTCTAACCCTACTGAGTTGAAACTGACATTTCTATTTTTATCTATTATCACAGTATCATTCTTCCCAAATGCAATTTATTTTCAGAATAGTTTGGTAAATAGTGAGGAGGTAGGGGGGAAATGTTTAAAATATAGAGAAGAGAGTTGAAAAATGTTAATTTAAATTATTATACATCATGAGTATAAAACAGAAAAAATGGTAAGAAGCTCATTCTGGACAAAATCATTGTAAGACTAAAGTAGGATGACCAACCATTCCATTTTGCCCAGAGTTATTCTGGTTTTAGTGTTGAAAGTCCTGCATCGTATTCAAATCCTAAACTTAAGATTTCTTTTACTGATTATGTGCTAGGTTGATGATTCTTTACCCTCATCTCACTAATAACCTAACTCCTGAATTGCATTATAGAATGAGTTATATTTCGGGAACTTTTCATGATATGTGAATTCTTCATTTTTTATATTACATTATT
>NW_012154840.1:4776539-4779022 GCF_000956105.1 Propithecus coquereli
ATATCCACTTAAGGATAGTATCATATCCACTTTTATATTCACTTAGGGATGAGGAAACTGAGTTTGAATTATCAAACTTCAAAGAAGTTAGCAAGTAGTGCAACTTTATTTTTAAGATAGCTTTATTAGATATAATTTAGGGTGCCATATAATTCACCCATTATAGTGTGCAACTCAGTGGTTTTTAGTGTATTCATAGAGTTGTGCAATCATTATCACAATCAACTTTAGAACATTTTTGTCACCTCAAAAAGAAAACCCTGTACACATTAGCAGTCACTCCACCATTTCCTCAACCCTAGGCAACCACTAACCTACATTCTACCATTATGGATTTGCTTATTCTGGCTATTTCATATGAATGGAATAATACAACATATGGTCTTTTGGATTTTTCCACTGAGCATAATGTTTTTAAGGTCCATCCATGTTGTAGAAGGTATCAACACTTCATCCTTTTGTATGGCTGAATAATATTTCTTTCTTAGTCCATTTTGTCCTGCTATAACAGAATATCTGAAACTGGGTAATTTATAAAGAACAGAAATTTATTTCTTATAGTTCTGGAGGCTGGGAAGTCCAAGGTTGAGGGGCCCACATCTGGTGAGGACCTTCTTGCTGTATCATCCCGTGGCAGAAGGTGGAAGGGCAAGAGAGCAGGTGCCTGCATGAGAGAGATCAAACTCTCAGCCTCAAACCCTCTTTTATAATTGACATTAATCTATTCACAAGAGTGAAGCCCTTATGATGTAAACACCTCCCATTAGGTCCCAATCCCAACACCGTTGCACTGGGGATTAAGTTTGCAACACATGCGTTTTGGGGGACACATTCAAACCATAGCAATTTTATTATATGGATATATCACATTTTATTTATGCAGTTACCAGATGATGAACATTTGGTTTTTTTTCTACTTTTGGGCTATTGTAAATAATGCTGCTATGAGCATTTCTGTACAGGTTTTTGTGTGGCCATGTTTTCATTTACAACTTGACCTTGAACCCCAGTTTTTTGTCATAGGCAGAATTCTAAGATGCCTCCATCATTTCCACTCCTTAGTATATATATTCTACATAATCCCTTCCCCTTGAGTGTGGCCAGGACTTGTGAATATGACAGGCTATCACTCCCCTGATTTGATTATGTTATATGGCAAAGGTGAAGGGATTTGTGTATGTAATTAAGGCTCCTAATCAGTTGACTTTGAGTTAATCAAAAAAGAGATTATCCTGGGCGGGCCTTAACTAATCAGGAAAGCCCTTTAAAAGAGGGTCCAGGCTGTTCCTGAAAGAAAAGTTCAAAGCAAAAGAGATTCTCTTGCTGGCCTTGGAAAAGCAACCAATCATGTTGTTAATTGCCTATGAAGAGGTCTCATGGCAAGGACCTGAGGGTGCCTCTTGGAGCTGAGAGCAGTCCTTAGCCAACACTCAGCAAGAAAACATGGCTTTCAGTTCTACAACTGCAAGAAAGTTTTGAGTTTTGCTGGCAACCAACAAACTTGGGAGAGGGACCCCAGGTCTAGATGAGATTGCAGCCCTGGCTGACACCTTGGTTTTATCTTGGTGAGACCCTGAGGAGAGAATGCAGCTAATCTGTACTAGATTCCTGACTCAAAGAAATTGTAAGATAATACATGTATGTAATAAATGTATGTTTTAACTACTAAGTTTGTGCTAATTTGTTATGTAGCAACATAAAGCAAATTCAATGTCCTACAGATGCTTTTGTCAGCATATGATCCAATACTGCCTCCATGTACGGTAGTTCCCATCCTTCTCCATGATTATTAATACTGTCATTGTTATCGCAGTTACCTGAGTAATAACATATCTTTAAAAAAAACTTGATTCTGCCAGAGAGCGTTACTCAAACATAAAGGAAGTAATGATTCTGGTTAACAAGAAATGACACAACCATGGGTTTTTATAGCCAAAGGGATCTTAGATGTGTTACATTAATAGTTTAAAATGAATCTTCATCAGGTTCAGCCTATTAAAGATTGATGTCATACTCAAGCAAATCAATTCCTTTGTAATCTGTCTCATTAAAATAATTTTCCAGATAATTCTCTCTTATTTTTCTCATTCTCATTCTCTCACTCCACTTTGCTGTTCTTTAGAACTGTGGTCCCAACCCCCAGGCCACGGACCAGTACCTGTCAGGGATAAGGCTGCAAAACTCCCCCATGCCCTATCCTTGGAAACTTGGCGGGGGCACCGCATACCAGGAGGCGAGCAGCAGGTGAGCAAGCGAAGCTTCAACTGTAGAAACAGCAGCTCCCCTCCCCATCACTGGCATCACCACCTGAGCTACGACCCCTCCTCTCCGTGGAAAAATTGTCTTCCATGAAACCAGTCCCTGGTGCCCAAAAAGTTGGGGACTGCTGCTTTAGAACACCTTCACGAAGCCACAACACTCCTTTAACGGAGAGTTTAAGATGAATACTTGAAGTGAGCTCTGAGAGACTAAAAACATCATGC
>NW_012154840.1:4779072-4780073 GCF_000956105.1 Propithecus coquereli
TTTTTTTTTTTGAGACAGAGTCCCACTTTGTCACCTAGGCTAGAGTGCAGTGGCATCATCATAGCTCATTGCAACCTCAAACTCCTGGGCTCAAGCGATCCTCCTGCCTCAGGCTCCCAAGTAGCTGAGACTACAGGCGCATGCCACCACACCAGACTAATTTTTCTATTTTTAGTAGAGACAGGGTCTTGCTCTTGCTCAGGCTGGTCTCAAACTCCTGAGTTTAAGGGATCTTCCTGCGTGAGCCTCCCAGAGTTCTAAGATTACAGGTGTGAACCACCATGCCTGGCCTGTTCTCACTTTTTTAATGTTATGCCATTATGTCAAGAAATAATATTCTGTATAATTTTAATCTAAGTTAATTTATACTTGTTTTATGACCCAACATATAATCTATCTTGGTAAATGAGTTCATGGACACTTGAAATGCTCTAAAAATATCAGTTAAGTCAGGTTGATTGATAACATTGTTCAAGTCTTCTACAGTGGTCCTTATTTTCTTTCTACTTTTGCATCACTATCAAGAAAAGTGTCCAAATATTTAACCATAAATTTTGGATTTGTCTTTTTTTAGTTTTGTCAGTTTTTGCTTAAATTATTTTGAAACATTGTTACTAGGTGCACACATGCTAGGAGTGTGTCTTGATAAACTGACTCTTTTATCTTCATAAAATGTCTCTCATCTAGAGTAATATTCTTTGATCCGAAGTCTAATTTGTAAGATACTAACATAGCCAATTCAATATTCCTTATGACTAGTGTTTGCATGGAATATTTACAAAATTTTTTTATCGAGGTAAAATATTCATATATAATTTACCATCATGGCCATTTTTAAGTGTACAATCAGTGGTAATAAATACATTCTTACTCTTTTTTCCCCTTCATCCTTCACTCCTCCCTCATCTGTTTTCACTTTTTTTTTCAATTTTTGTCCACATAAATATACTTTATCTGATATTTTTGTTAATCTAGCTTTTCCCTTTAGTATTATATTGCAA
>NW_012154840.1:4783456-4814698 GCF_000956105.1 Propithecus coquereli
CACTCTAGCCCTGGGCAACAAAGTGAGACTCTGTCTAAAACAAACAAACAAACAAACAAAAAACCATCATGCTGAGTCATAGCTTTATCATGGGCCTTACATGACACATAGATAAGAAGATAAGTTTTCACAGTTCACTGGCTTCTTCATATCAGAGTAAAACCACAGAATTATAAAACAGCAAGCTAATCAGATCTTCAAGAAACTCGAAGTCAGGGTATATTTAGAAACATTTCTAAGGGATACACTAGATGATTTTCTGAGCGATGGTATGCATAGCGTTCAAAAAGAGATGATTCTTATTGTGTCATCTGCATAGGGTCCCACAGTCCCACAAAACTTCCCACAAGATCATTCTTTGTCAAGAAAAAGTTAGGTCACTGCTTTATAATACATAGGATTGCTCACATTATTAGAGAGTGAAAACAGATTTGGCATGCCCCTCTGTAACTGACATTGATACTACAAGGAGAGGCAGCACAGTTTAGGTTGGCAGCACAGACTTTAGTGTCAGGCTTAGGTTTGGGTTTTGGCTCTGCCGCTTACTAGCTAAGCAATCTTGGGCAAGTTCCTTAATCGCTGCAAGTCTCGGTTTTCATCAGTAGAAAAAAAAGTGATTATAATGTTACCTACCTCGTACAACATTTGAGAGGATTATATGAGATCATGTAAGGAAAGCAGTAGCAAGTCCTTCTTACAGATTAAGCACCCAATAATTAATAGCTGTTATTATTGTACATAAGAATTAAGATATTATTATTTTGTATGACATGCAAGTGAACAAGCTCATTTACAACTTTGTAAAAGATTTTTTTCCCCTGGAGGCTAATCAGTAAAATTGACTAAATCTCTAAACTTTTATTAAGGTAAAATAACTAAAACTTTGCATGAATTTTAAAAATTTAATTTTTATGCAAACAATTATGATTAAAACACTCTTTGTCTATCTAGGCCCATGTCTAAAAGAGTTTTTCCAACATTTTCCTCTAGAATTTTTATGGTTTCATGACTTACATTTAAGTCTTTTATCCATTTTGAATTAATTTTTGTAAGTGGTGAGAGAAAGGGGTCCTGTTTCATTCCTTTGCATGTGGCTATTCAATTTTCCCAGCACCATTTATTGAACAGGTCTTCTTTTCCTCTGTATATGTTGTTGTCTGCTTTGTCGAATATCAGTTGGTTATAGGTAGACAGTTTTATGTCTGGGTTTTCTGCTCTGTTCCATTGGTCTATATCTCTATTTTTGTACCAATACCATGCTGTTTTGCTTACTATAGCCTTGAAAAACTCTTCTAGACATTGGCCTAGGCAAAGAATTTATGACTAAGACCCCAAAAGCAATTAATTATAGCAACAGCAAAAATAAATAAATGGGACTTGATTAAATTAAAAGGCTTCTGCACAGCAAAGGACATAATCAAATGAGCAAATAGACAACCTACAGAATGGGAGAAAATATTTACAAGCTATACATCCAATAAAGGGCTAATATCCAGAATCTACAAAGACCTCGAACATTCTGAAAACTGGAGCGAAATGAGCCTGAGGAGACCACACACAGTCCAGCAGAGTAGAAAAATGCGGGAAAATTTGTCCTCAATGACACCACTGAATTGCTGCCTTTAATCAACCCTAGAACCACCAGATGCCTAGACTTATATGAGTCAATAAATCCTTCTAGTGTTTAAAAAAAATCAGCAAGCAAAAATCAAGCAACCCCATTAAAAAATGGGCAAAAGACATGAACAGAAGCTTTTGAAAAGAACATAGACAAATGGCCAACAAACATGAAAAAATGCTCAACATCACTAATCATCAGGGAAATGCAAATTCAAACCACAGTGAGATATCACCTTACCCCTGTCAGAATGGCTATTATTAAAAAGTCCAAAAACAATAGATGCCGGCATGGATGCAGAGACAAAAGAATGCTATACACTGTTGGTAGGACTGCAAATTAGTACAACCTCTGTGGAAAGCAGTATGGAAATTCCTCCAAGAACTAAAAGTAGACCTACCGTTCGATCCAGCAATCCCACTACTGGGTATTTACCCAAAGGAAAAAAAGACTTTTCATCAAAAAGACACTTGCACTCAAATGATTATTGCAGCACAATTCACAATCACAAAGATGTGGAATCAACCTAAGTGCCCATCAATTCATGAGTGGATTAATAAAATGTGGTAAATGTGTATATATATATATATAAACATGGAGTACTACTCAGCCATAAAAAGAAATAAATTAATGCCTTTTGAAGCAATTTGGATGGACCTGGAGACCATTCTCCTAAGTGAAAGTACCTCAAGAATGGAAAAACAAACACTATATGTACTCTAATAATTTGGAACTAATTGATGGGCACACACGGGCACAGAGAGAAGTAAAAGTCATTGGAAATCAAGCAGGGGGGAGGGAGAGTAGGAGAGGGGTAAAAACCTACCTAATAGGTAAAATGAACACTACTTAGGTGATGGGCACACTAATAGCAAAACCCTGCCTCTAAATTAATTAATTAATTAATAAGCAAGCCAAAATATATTTATAATTCACATATAAATGTAAATTAATCATAAGTGTCTATTCAAAGAGACTCGGATTGTGTAGAAAAACAGAATCTAGGAGTATGTTGTTTACAAAAGACACACCTAAAACATAATCACACAGAAAAGCTTTACAATAGAGGGGTAGAAAAAGATACCTGAGGCAAAGACATGGCAATATCAGTATCAGACAAAAGAGAATTTATGGTGAAAATTATTAATATATATAACAGGGAAATGACTTAATGATAATCTTTTATCAACCAAGAAGATATAATCATGAACCTGTATGCACCTCATAATATCGGCTTAATATATAAGACAATAGTTGACCAAATTACAAGGAGAAATTGACAAATCCTCATTAATGGTGGAGCATTTTAACACTGATAAAACGAGCACATAAATAAGTAGTAAACATGTAGAAAATTTGCATAATTAAGGAAATTTTTATATCCTCTATAGAGTACTGATTATTTTGGGTTGATCTTCTTCTATTAAGCAACCTTGTTTAACTCTTATTGCTTTTTATTAGTTCATTTGTAGATTATCCTTTTTACCTGGAAAATTATATAATCTACAAAAACCTACTATTTTCTCTCTTTCAATCCTCATTCTTTTTGTTTGTATTTCTTATTACAATGACTATTACTTCCATGCAATGCAATGTCAAATAGCAGTGGGCTAAGTGAGCATCCTTGGACATGTTTCCACCTTTAAGAACACTAACAAAGTATTATCATTAGGTATAATACTTAAAATAGATTATTTGTGGCCGGAGAGATATCCTTTATCAGATTAGAGAAGATCCTTTCTATTCCTACTTAACTAAGAGTTTTAAAATCTTGAATGGATGTTGAATTTTATTCAATATCTTTTCTGAATTATATGTTTTTTCCTATATATCTATTCTTTAAAATTTGTCCAGCACAGGGACAGTTAACAAGCTTGATGTAAGGGACATACAGGTAAACCACTCCTAACAGCTATAGAACATTGAGTCAACTTTGCATTTCTGGGATAAAAGCTTACATGGTCATGATATACTTTTTTTTTGCACAACGTTAATTGAGTTTACTATTTTTAAATAGTTTTTCATTTATGTTCATAAGAGCGACCTATAATTTTCTCGTACAGTCCTTGTTCGTGTTTGGTATTAAGTTTGTACTAGCCTCATAAAATCTGCAAGACATCCAGATAATCATGGTGTATTAATAAAACCTATTTATCTCCTCTTTTTTATAGACTCAATCAAAATACCATAAAGGAATCAAACAGAAATAAATCTACAAGGACAAAGAGAATGGGATTAGAGAGCGGTAACACAGGGGTCTTCAACTAAATCATTATTTTTAAGATCTAAAGCAAACATAGTAAAATGTTAAGATATCACTATGCTGGGTTGTGGGTATGTGGTGTTAATTATATTTTACTTGGTAATTTTCAGTTATGATTTAATATTTCCTAATGTTAAAAGTACACGAAAAATAAAGAGGTTAGTTTGAGAAAGTGGTAGGTGCTCTAAAAGTGCCGCTCAAACTTTAATGTGGGTATGAATAACCTGGGCATTATTATTAAAATCAGATTTTGAAACTTTAGGTCTGGTGTGGGACCTGAGATTCTGCATTTCTGGTTTTTTTTTTTTTTTGAGACAGAGTCTCACTGTGTTGCCCGGGCTAGAGTGCCATGGCATCAGCCTAGCTCACAGCAACCTCAAACTCCTGCCTCAGCCTCCCCAGTAGCTGGGACTACAGGCATGCGCCACCATGCCCGGCTAATTTTTTTGCTATATATTTTTAGTTGTCTGATTAATTTCTTTCTATTATTAGTAGAGACGGGGTCTCGCTCTTGCTCAGGCTGGTCTCGAACTCCTGAGCTCAAACAATTTGCCCGCCTCGGTCTCCCAGAGAGCTAGGATTACAGGCGTGAGCCACCGCGCCGGGCCTGCATTTCTGTTTTTTATCGATATACAATAGTTGTACATATTTTTGGGATACATATGATATTTTGATACATATGTACAATGTGTAATGATCAAATCAGGGTAATGGGGATATCCGTCACCTCACACATTTATTTTTTCTTTATGTTCGGAACATTCTAATTTTTCTAAATGTGGTACATATACACAATGAATTATTCAGCCATAAAAAGAATGAAATCCTATCATTTGCTGCAACATGGATGGAACTGGAGGTCATTATGTTAAATGAAATAAGCCAGGGCCAGGAAGACAAATACTGCACATTTTCAGTCATATGTGGGAGATAAAAAAGTTGATTTCGTGGAAGTAGAGAGTAGAATCATGGTTACCAGAGGCTGGGATGGGAAGGAGGTGGGGAATGAAAAGAGGTTGGTTAATGAGTACAAAAATACAGTTAGATAGAGGGAATAAGATCCAGTGTTTGATAGTACAGAAGGGCAACTGCAGTTAACGATAATTTATTGTCTAGTTCAAAATAGCTACAAGAGATTCTGTATTTCTAAGAACCTCCCAGGTGATGCCAATGCCATTGGTTCGTGTATCACATTTTTAATAGCAAGGTTTTAAGGGAAATAATACAAGGAAATGTGATAGAGAGTGGCAGGGACAGAAGGTGGCTCTTTAGATAAGGTGCTCTTGGAGAGCTTCTCTAAACAGGTGACATTTGAGTTGAGACCTGAATGACAAGAAAAAGTCATTAGAAAATCTGCACGAAAGATGTTCCAGGTAGAGGGGAAAGCAAGCACAAAAGTCCTGAGGTGAGAATAAGTTCTGGCATTTTTTTAGAAACAGAAAGAAGACCATTGTGGCCTTCTTAAATTGCTCAAATGTTTCTTCCACGTTTCAGGTGTTTAATTTGTGAAAAGAGCGCTGTATTTGGTGTCATAAAACCTAGGTTTGGTCTCCATCCCATTAGTTCTGTGGTCTCTGTCTAATCAAAACCTATCTCAGTCTCAGTTTCCTCATAAACTTTGGGTTAGTAATAAATAATACCTATTCTCTAGGGTTGATATGTGGATTAAATAAGATAAGGTATGAGAAAGCATATCGTAAATTACAAAATACTATATCCATTTAGGTATAATTATTGCTTATATAAAGTGCTATCATGTGATCTGTGGCTCTGGCAGCTACTTATAGCAGCTTTTATTGTGTGTACTTCTCTCTCTTTAATGTATGTCAGAAATTTATGTGTCAAGTTGCTGCAAGCCAAGTTGGCCTGTTTATGCTGTTCCCCAGCAGTGTGCAACTCTTACTATGCTTTATGTTCTATTTCTGGGAGCCCTGGAAATTTTCCTTTGGCTTATTTGGCAAATAAATGTTTGCTTTGCTTCAGCTCATCAATAGAGTAGCTATTTGGGTATTTCAATGTTACTCACATTTTTTTTCTTTTCTTTTTTTAGAGATGAGGTTTCACTCTTTTGCCCAGGCTGCAGTGCAGGGACATGATCATAGCTCACTGCAGCCTGGAACTCCTGGGCTCAAGTGATCCTTCTGCCTCAGCCTCCTGAGTAGCTGGGACTACAGGCAAGCGCCACCACACCTGGCTAATTTTTAAAAATTCTTTGTAGAGATGGGGTCTTGCTATGTTGCTCAGTCTGGTCTGGAACTCCTGGCCTCAGGTGATTTCCAATGTTGGCCTCCCAAAGCATTAGGATTACAGGCATGAGCCACCATGCCTGGCCATAATTCACATTTTTAAATCAGAGGAGTTGGCTTACAATAAGTACTACTTTGATAAAAAATATATTGACTCCATTCAAAGACCTCGCAACTACTATTCCATATCAATAATGCCTGTTGGTGATTCTAATAAAACTTCTCAAGAATTTTGAGAAATCATCTGTTGGGTCAGGTGTAGGTGTTTCAGAATTCCAAGGTCTTTTCTGATTTAAAATCTTACGATTCTATATGGCCTCTGGAGAATTTCATTAAATCTTATGTTTAAGCGTAGGCAACATCTCCTAGTGGATAGAGCAGTAGAATAGGAGCCAGAATACCACAGCTCTAGTTCTGGTTCTGGTCCTCTTTATCTGCTATGAACAGCTAAAACCTATAGAAAACTGTTATTAAGATTCAGAAAGCTATTATTAAGATTCAGCAAGATAATATGTTTCTGAAACTATAAAAATTTAAGATATTATTGCATCACATTGTATCTATCTGACAATTGCTCATAAAATATATATGGTATGGGTTCTTACATTTTTTTAAAATTAGAGCATCATTTGACAATGCCTTACCTGGGTAGTAAGATTCAGTGGCCATATTCAGACCTAATAGAAATCACTGGTAGGGTCTAGGGTCTCTCTAATGCAGATTGTTGCTGTCTAACACAAAATAGATGCTGAATAAATATTTATTGATGATGACATAGTCATTAATAAAAGAGGCCATTACTGATCTACTGTCAACAAGACAATAATAAGCTAGAAACATCCAATTAGTCACCAAGTCCCATCAATTCTATCTCCTTAATATCCCTGGAATTGATTTACTGTCACTGCTACCGCCAGGCTCAGGCCTTTATTTTATGACTGAGCTATTGTATTAACTTCATGACTTCAATCTGAACTCCCTCCAATCCAACCTTCTCACTTAAGCCAGAGTGCCTTAATGGACACATAAATTTGATCATGTTACTCTCCCGATTAAAACCCTTTGCTGGCTACAGGATAAAGCATTAACTTCATAGAATGAAATAGAAGGCCCTTCACCATCAGGATTATGCTCACTCAGGCTCATCTACTACTACTTTGCCATACACTCCATTGTGAACTAAAATAAAATCCTAACCCCACCAGCTGACTGAATGGACTCCCTCTTGGTCAAGGGGACTCCAGAAATACCTTAAAGCTGAGTTGCTCACCATGAGAAGGGAGGTCAGACATACTTTGTCTTGCTCCCTCCCTTCTTGGAGATATCTTTTGTAACTCATCAACAGGTCTAAGGCTATATAAGACAAAGCTTAAATCATACGTACAGGTCATCAGTTTACTTAACAGATCATGAGTCTGGGTATATGTCCGGTGGCTTGTCTCTGATTAACAGACTTCCTTATCTTAACTTAAAACATTTCAAGCCTTTAGACAAAGTTTGCTTTCTTTAACCAATCACAAATTAAAGAATCTTTAAACCCACCTATAACCTGTAATCCTCTGCTTCGAGATGTCCTGTCATTTTGTTCCAAACCAACGTATGCCTTTCCATGTATTAATTTATGACTTTATGTGTAATTCCTATCTCCCTGAAATGTATAAAACCAAACTGTTTCTGTTGACACCATAGACTCCTGAGCCTGAAAATGTTTTCTTATGCCTTCTTGCTTTTAACATGTCATCTTCTTTACATTAAATTTTCATCAACCTTTTCAGTAAATTCTATTTTTCTTCAAATAACTAGCTCAACCATCCCCTTCCCTGGAAACCTGTGGCGTAATATGAATCTCAGAACAAAATAAAGCTAACTGCATGGGCTATGCATATCCTTTGTCTTTCTTCATCAGACTTATCAGTTCACAGTGCCTCTTCATAAGATTTTCATAATCATTCACCTGTCTTGTGTGAAAGGTTTGAGAATGCAGCAATGAATATAAAATTGCAACTGCATTATTGTCTCTGGGGTTTCAGGTAACATTTACACTTGCAAATGCAGTTTCCCAGATAACTGTAAACATATTTTGACATTATTTTATTTTATTTTATGATAGTGTGACAAAAGAATATAAACCTGTCTTAAACATGGACTTCTCTATATACATTTCACTTTACCACCCCTTAGCCAATCTAGCGGTTTTTTAAATAAGTAAGAATACTGCAGAAACCAAAGCGAAGAAGAGAAGCAAACAGGAGCAAATGAGCAGAGTACAGACGTCTGTGGTGTGTGTGTAACTGTCCCAGGAGCAACAGACCAAAGGAAAACTGCCCCTAGGTTTGCGCAAGAGAAAACAATCGGCAAAGTAAAAGCGCTTACAAGACAGAGAGGCAGTGAATCTCACAGATGAAGCCTCTTCCCAGGGGAAATTAATGTCTGTAGTTTAATCTACCCTAAGTGTTAGTGCACAGGAGAGTGGAGATAAGAATATGCATAGGGAAAATGGAAAGAGTGGAGAGTAGCAATGAGTAGGAAGCGGTAAGAGACTGGAATGATGGACAAGATAGGGGTGCCAGATTTAGCAGATGCAATATTTGGTACATACTTATACTAAAAAATGATTCGTTGTTTATCTGAAATTCAAACTTAACTGGGCATCTTGTATATTATCTGGCAACCCTAGGAAAAGAGAGAAAGACAATGTTACTCCAATATTCCTGCCTGTGTAAGAAAAACAATCAAAGCCTCGCCCTAGAAGAAAACAGGAGTCTACGCCGAAACGTTCGAATCTTCAAATACCAGCTATTTCCGGTCTCGGGCCCTGGAAAAACGAGGGGGAGGGGAGAGAAGATTAAGGTAGCCGAGTTCGGTCCGCCGGCGTCCCACAATCCTCTTCTCTCGGTTCCTCTTTCCTCGCTCAAGATGGCGCTGCTCGCGATACATTCTTGGCGTTGGGCAGCCGCGGCGGCTGCTTTCGAAAAGCGCCGGCACTCCGCGAATCTGGTCAGGCCTCTAGTTTCTGTTCGCCGCTCAGATCCGCAATGGAGGTTACATCAGCTCGGCGCCTCGGGAACCGCTCGAATCTACCAGGTGAAATGTCGTTCACATGGGAAAGTAGGGGGAAGGACAAGGGGACCTATAGGGAAAAGATTGCCCTCGTGACCTCGGGTCAGCGAGAGCACGAAAAAGAAAGATTGTCAGGGCTAACTCCGAGCAGCAGTAAATGAGGGAAATTGGGGTTCGTGAGTTAAGGAAGGGGCGAATAAAAACCTTTGGGAACAGCTAAGGGGAACGGGGCGGGAGGTTCCGGGCAGAGGGCACCTGGAGTCTCTCGTAGGATTTACAGTTTTTCTCTGTCATTAACATATGGGGTAGACACCATCCCCAGCCTGCTTACCTTTTTAAATGCAAGGAAAACTGGGCTACTTTTCTGAGTTAGTAATGGAATTTGGGACAGTTTGCCTACGGTTCAGATTTTACTCAGTCGGAATTAGCAATTTGGAGGGCACTGTAAGATGACAGAAAACTATCTATAAACAAGTGGCACGAATTAACTCCCTTGCTGACGGGCGTGCTCTTTGATAGGCCAAAACCGTAATTATCTTTCCAAAACATAGACTGCCCTAAATTCATATATAGACATGATTGTCCTTTCATCTGAAATTACAGTGGTGTTCTGTGTGCACAGGTCACATTGGAAGCCATAGGGCTGCTTATCTTGTGAACGTAGGTGTGGTTATAGTACTTCTTGATATTTGAGTCCATTATTACCTCTCACTCAAGAACAGTTTTTAAAATAATTATCTGTACTTGCTGTACTTCAGTATATATTTTTATTTCCTATATGTTGACAAAAAAGTTTCATTGCCACCACTTTTTCATCAGTATTGTTTTAAAGTATTGTCAGCCTTGTGATGAGAAATAACTTCTTAAATTTTGATTCTTAGTCAACAAATATTTAACATCTACTTTGTACTTAGCACTGTGCTAGATAATGGGGTACCAAGAGAAACAGTTATGCCTTCAAGGATTGTACAGTTTAAAGAGAGTGGATCCATGCATTATGAGAATAACTGAATAACAGAATAGTAGGTTAAATATAAAATGAATGGTATGAATAAAGGCTATAGGTATCCAGAAGAAATAGTGTTAATTAAAGACCAGATTATAAAAAGGATCTCATGCTGGTGATAGAACTGGGGAGAATATTCCCAGCAGGGAGAATAGGGAATGGCACTAAGTATGTTGAAGGCTGATGGAATTAGATTCATCATTCATTCAGTAATTATTGAACACCTTTACAGAAGTGAATAAAACAGAATATAATCCCCTTAAAGAACTAAAATCTAGTAGAGGAAAATAGGTAAGTTAACAGGCAATTAAAATACAGTAAAACTGTGCAATGATGGGGAAGGTACAAGGTACTGAGAAAGTATACATGAGGGACATTAAATCTAATCTTAAGGTGGGGAAGATTGCCTTGAGTAACTGATACCTAAGCCAAGACCTGGAAAATTAGAAGTTAGTTAAAGAGGGAAGCATATGCAAAGGACCACAGGTAAGAGAGAGCATGGACCTTTTGTATATCTGCATATAGTTTAGACTGAAGTAAGGAGTTAAAGATAGGAAGTAGCAGAAGATTAGACTAGAGAAGCAAATCTAGATTGCTTTATTAAGGTTTTTAAAGAATTTTATAGTTGAAAGTTTGTTAACACATGATCTCTTTATTCTACAGTCTCCAATAATGCAGACGAAGTTAAGATAAAATTTGTAGGACTTTCTCAGGCTGAAAGATTGATGGAGAAGTGGGAAAGAAGTCATTAGGAATTTCAGAGGAAGCAATGGCTTTCTCTCTTTGCATGAACATTGTGCCCCACAACTATCCCCCAAACTCCATTTCTGAAGTGTTAAAAACAAGGGAAAGATATTACCTTTGTTTACTACTTCTTAAAGGCTTGGGACTCTTGCCATCTTTTTGTAAAATATGAATTTAACAGGGAGATGAAGGGATGATTATAAAGCTTTCAAAGTAGAAACTGATGTAATGTGAGGTACCTGCAAATTAATTAGTGACTTGTGATTGAGATTACAAAATAAATATTGAATGCATACTTTTAAGGCAATCATTAGTACAGAGCATAATATTTTAGAACTGAAAGGAACCTTAGAGAAGTGTTAGGAAATCATGTTAGTGGGTTAGATTAACCCTTTTTTAGATGAAATTCAGAATAGAAAAGAAAATATCAGTGCACTTTACACATTAAGGGATGTATTGTATGAACTTTTGTTTTATGTATATATACACACTCCAACATGTATGTGATTATCGGGATTCATTGTAAAATGTATTTTTCACCGAGGATCATGCCCTACAGCTGTGCTCTACAATATAGTTGCCACTAGCTTCATGTGGCTATTTAAATTAAATTAAAATTTTAATTCCTCAGTTGCATTAGCCACATTTTCAGGGCTCAGGAGCCACATGTGGCTAGTGGCTATTATACCATACAGCATAGATATGGAACATTTCTTCCATCATTGCAGAAAGTTCTACTGGATAGTGTTGCTTTAGAGAATATCATATCCAGCACTTCTAATTTTGTAGGTGAGAAAACTAAGTCCCAGTATGGATAAATGACATCCTTCAAGGCCATTCATCCATTTATTGCCTTCTGTATGTCGGGTACTTATATAAGAGTAAATAAGACCCTGACAGACACTAGGCACACAATAAATGTTCATCAAATTCTAAAGATACTTACCTAATAATTAATAAAGGGAAACACCATAAACAAAAATTATTCTTAAAATTGGAAGATTTCATATGATAGTGTTTAAATTGTATGATTTATTATACCATTGCCTCTCTACTACATTAGTTAATATTAAAAGGATTTATGAAAACTGAATGATAGAATTTTGGGTTTATTTCGTTAATATTTAAATGGTAGAAACTGAGGCATTACATAGCTTCTCCTCAGCACCTTTTATCCAAGTTTAAAGAGTCCTTGACTGTTGATTCTGGCACTGATCATACACTTTCTTCATTTGATTTTTTTAACATCTTTATTGAGATATAATTCATATACCATATGAATATACCATATTCACCCATTTAAAGTGTACAATGGATTTTAGTATATTCTATGATATGTACCACCATACCACAATCAATTTTACATTTTCATCACCTAAAAAAGAAAGCCTCTGCCCTTTGACTGTCACCCTCCTGTACCCCTCCTCCGTCCCCTAATCAACTACCAATCTATGTCAATCTCCCTATATTTGTCTATTCTGGACATTTCATATGAGTGAAATTATATAATATGTGGTCTTTTGTGACTGGCTTCTTTCATTTAGCATTGTGTTTTCAAGGCAAGTTTATGTTATGGCATGTATAAGTAATTTATTCCTTTTTATGGTCAAATAATGGTATGGATATACAAGGTTTTCTTTATGCATTCAACAATTGATGGACATTTGAGTTGTTTCTTTTGCTATTATGAATAATGCAGCTATAAATGTTCATGTGCAAGTTTTCATTTTTCTTGGGTATATATATACCTAGGAGTAGAATTGCTGGGTCATGTGGTAACTGTTTAATTGTTTAAGGAACTTCCAGACTGGTTTTCAAAGTGGCTACACATTTTTCATTACCACCAGATGTAAATGAGGGTTCCAGTTTCTCCATATCCTCACTAACACTTGTTATCTGACTTTGATTCTAGCCATACTAGTGGGTGTGAAGTGGCATCTCGTTGTGGTTTTGATTTGTATTTCCTTGATTACTAAAGATGGTGAACATCTTACCATGTGCCTATTGGCCATTGGTATATCTTCGCAGAAAGATTCTTTGTCCATTTTTTAATGGGGTTTGTTTTTTTTAATTATTGAGTTGTAACAGTTCTTTATATATTCTGAGTATAAGTCCCTTATCACATGATTTTCAAATATTATTTAAATCTCTCATGTGGGTTATCCTTCTAGTTTTTTGATAGTGTCCTTTGAAGCACAAAAGGTTTTCATTTTGATGAGATCAAATTTATCTATTTTTTTTCTTTTGTTGCTCATACTTTTGGTGTTATATTTAAGAATTCACAGCAAAATCTGAGATCATGAAGGTTTACTCATGTTTTCTTTTAATAATTTTATAACTTCATTGTAGTGTGATACAGAAACATTACTCATATATAGTTCTAGTTCCTTTTCCCCCTTTGTTGTTTTATTTTTTATATATAGTGCATCTGTGTTACAATTCCAACAATGCTTGGTCATAGTTATTACTTTATATAATTTTATGCCTTATAAAGAAACTGAGAGAATAAAAGAAGGCAAGTAAATATTTATAGTTTTTATTATATTAACCTTATCATTTCTGGTCTGTTCACTTGTTCTCATGTATTTGAATTACTTTGTGGAGTTGTTGCCTTATCCCAATATGGCTATGCTCCTACCCATCTTCTTTGGGATGTCATTGACAAATATATTATTGTACCTCCATATGTCATAGGTGCAATAATACATTACATACATATATAATATAGGTATAATTGTTTTATGCAATTGCCTTTTAAGTCAGTTCAAAGAAAAAAGGAAAAAATTATGCATTTATACTGTCTTTTGTGATTACCTATTGTAATTACATTTTCTGATGCTCTGTGTTTTTTTGTGTGTGGATTCGAATTATAGTCTGGGATCACTTGCTTTCAGCCTAAAGTATTGCTTGTGAGGTGGTTCTGCCAGCATTAAATTCTTCGTTTTTGTTTTTTTGGGAATGTCTTTATTTCGCTTTCATTTTTGAACAATATCTTTTCTGGATATTGGATTCTTGCTTGACAGTTTTTTTCTTTGAGCATTTTGAATATGTTACCTCACTGCCTTCTGGCCCCCATTGTTTCTGCTAAGAAATCAGCTGTTAATCTTGGAATTCTCTTGTTAGTAAAGAGTCTTTTTTCTCTTGCTGCTTTCAAGATTTTCCCCTTGTCTTTGGTTTTC
Organism: Propithecus coquereli; assembly: GCF_000956105.1. NCBI lineage: Eukaryota > Metazoa > Chordata > Mammalia > Primates > Indriidae > Propithecus > Propithecus coquereli. Next base: position 4,797,573 of record NW_012154840.1, read on the forward strand.
AGTATTTTTACTCTAATGTGTCTGTCTCTTCGCGTTTTTCCTACTTGGAGTTTGTTGAGCTTTCTGAATGTGTAGGTTATTGTTTTTTAAAATACATAAGAAAATTTTTGGCCATTATTTCATTGAATTGTTTTTCTTCCCCTTTATCTTCTCCTTTGGGTACACTTGTTATGCATAAGTTGGTATGCTTAATAATGTCTTACCTTTTTTTTGAGACTCTGTTCATTTTTCTTTACTCTTTTTTCCTCTCTGTTCCACAGATTAATCTCTCTGTTGATCTATCTTCAAGTTTACTAATTCTTCCTTCTGTCAGTTTAAATCTACTGTTGAGCCCCTCTAGTGAATTCTTCATTTCAGTTATTGTGCTTTTCAACTCCCATAATTGGATTTCTTTTTTTCCCCATAATTTCTGTTTTTTGGTATTTTCCGTTTAATGTGACATTGTCATCACACCTTCCTTTACTCCTTTAACATGGTTTCCTTTAGTCTTTGAACATATTTATAATGACTACTTTGAAGGGTTTTTCTCTTCAATCCAACATTTGGTCCAAACCACAGGCAGTTCCTCGTGTCTGATTTTTCCCCAGCATATAAGTCATTTTTTCCTGTTTTTTAGTATGTCTCCCATTTTTTTTGAAACTGTATATTTTAGATAATATATTGTAACAACTCTGGGTACTGGTGCCCTCCCTCCAGGGGCTTATTATTTGCTTATTTTTTTAGAGACTGGGTGGGTTATTTTGGTGATGTCACTGCCCTGTTCCCCACCCCCACACCCCCATAGTGTTAAGCATCTGACATTGCTTCTCAGGGGGGCATAACTTTGGATATGCCTGCAGTCGCCTTGGGATGATAGTGGTTTTGGCAGAGTTCTCTTTGTCTCTTTCCCAGTTATGTTCCTGCTAATTGCTGGCAGATTGTACTGTTGTTTCCAGCATGCCCTGTGACATAAATTATTGCACAGACTAAAACAATTAAATTTGGGTTCCTTCGAAGGAGTGGTTGCTAAGGTCAGTGTTTGAGTTTTTTTCTGATCCCAGGCAGGCTCTTCCCAGCTGTCCCCCCTTCTTGTTTTCTGGTTCTCTTGGTCAAACCCGCTAACTTACAGTTTAGCCTCTATGTCCAATGATTCCACCAGTCTCCTCCCCATTGCCTTTCACTACAACCTCCACTATTTTTGAGTGCAACCTTAGGCTTGAACTTCTTCACACCCAGTTGCAAATGAAGTCATTTCTTCTGGGAAAAGGTTAGGGGCTGTGTGCCACCTTCTCCCCTCAGACAAAATCTCCCAGCCACAGCTCTGGAGCTGGAGGTGGAGACAATGGTACACTTTTGAGTGATACTCTCACTTTGGGAGCTGAGTGCTAGGTGGAGTTGGGGGAACTATCAGTTGCCTCAGGTCTTTTTGGCCTCCCTCTCCTTGTATGGAACCAAGGTCTTAGGAGGCAGGGCCAGGGTGACTGGGGCCTCAGTATTCTCAAGCAGCACCACACCCAAGGTAGAGCCTTTATCCTGTTAAAGGAAAAAAAGCCAAACTCTGTAAAATAATTTTAAAGAGATTTACTCTGAGCCAAATTTGAGCATTGTGACCTGGATCCACGCTCAAGAAGTCTTGAGCAAGTGGACTCGCTGTGGCTGGGTTACAGTTTGGTTTTATACATTTCAGGGAGACAGGGGTTACAGGTAAAGTCATAAATCAATACGTGGGAGGCATACATTGGTTTGGCCCGAAAAGGTGGGCCATCTCGAAGTGGGGGCTTACAGATTATAGGCGGGTTTAAAGATTCTTTGACTTGTAATTGGTTAAAGACATGAAGCTTTGTCTAAAGGCTTGGAATGTTTTAACATAGGAGCTGTTTATCAGAAATAAGCCACCGGACATAGATTTGTTGTGTAAATTGAGGACCTGCAGGTTTGTCTTGCATACCCTTAGGCCTGTTAATGGGTTACAGAGGATGTCCCCAAGAAGGGAGGGGGGCATGATAAGGCATATCTGGCCTCCCTCCTCCTGGAAGGCAATTTAGTTTTAGGATATCCCCTTGGCCAAGAGGGGTCCATTCAGTCAGCTGGTGGGGTGTGAGCCTTAAGATTTTATTTTAGTTCACAGTGTATCCCATGGGGGTGCGTGGAAGAAGAGAGCCTCTACTTCTTGGACACACTCACCTATAACTTAGCTTCAGCAACAGATCACTGGGGGTAGGGTGAGAATAAATGTTATTTTATTTGCTATATATCCCAAGGTCCATTTCTAGGGACTTTAAATGGTTGTCCTTTTATGATTTTTACCAGTTTTGCTGGATAGTAGGTTCAAGGAGCCAGATGTAGAACCCTCTTCATTTGTTTTTGACTGGCTCATGCCCTTTGGCTTATTACATGCAGCAAAGCAGTCTGTTCGTTTTCTTTGGTTTATAGGAGATATGCCCAGTATGGTTTGGCACACATTTTATTTTAGCATGATTACCTTGTATTTTCCATTTAGTAGTTCTTTAGGTTAGCTACTGTTTTGTTTTCATTTGTTGACTCTGACCTCATGGACAAAGGATGGGAGCTTGAATTTTTTTCTAGTGTTAAGTTCCCCCTTCCTACTCTCCCACCGTTGACAGGCTGCTAGTGGTTAACAAAGTAGATAAAAGTTAAAAAGCTTTACTTCTGGCCCTCATATTAACCAAAGTGGGAAACAATAACAACACCAGAGAAATAATCCTCTTACTTTACTTTTTAGAGAACTCTATTTCACATTTAAATTTCACAATGAGATGCATATGGAGAAACTATAGTAATTAGGAGCAGACCCTAAATATACTAAAAGAATGAAAAACAGAACTTGTTTTCAGGATAAAATTAGGATGCATTTAAGTGGATTATTTAGCATGGAACTAAAAAGGGTGAAAAGTGATTCAGTGACATTTAAAGTACCTGAAGGGTAAGTATTTAAATAAAATTAAAAGTTATTTTTCTGATAGTTCAGTGATACCTGGACTTACCTGGAATATTAGGATATACTGCAAAGACGTGGACTTCATTTGCAGGAAGAGGGATTTAATGTGCATATGAGAAAGAATGTCTTAGATTAATAGTCTATTTTAGTATATTTGGGCTGCTATAACAACATACCATAAACTGGGTAACTTAGAAACAACAGAAATTGACTTCTCACTGATTAAGGTGCTGGCAGATTTAGGGTCTGGTGAGATCTCACTCTCTGGTTCAGAGATGATGCCTTTTACCTGTGTCCTCACATGGTGGAAGAGTTAAGATGGCCCTCTAGAACCTCTTTAATAAGAGTACTAATCCTGTTTCACTTCTTAATACCATTACATTGGTGATTGGGTTTCTTTTGTTTTTTAGCCACAGGGTCCTGCACTCTTGCCCAGGCTAGAGTGCAGTGGCACAGTCAGAGCTCACTGTAACCTCAGACTACTGGGCTCAAGCGATCCTCTTGCCTCAGCTTTGCAGAGTGCCGGGATTACAGGCCTGAGCCACTGTCCCTGGCCAGTGATTAGGTTTTGACGTAGGAATTTTTGAGGGGACACAAACGTTCAGACCATAGCATAGTTCTTTTATTAGGAAACCAAGAAAGACTTTTTAATGAACTTCTAAGAGGAAGAATAAATAACCAGTAATCATAATTTAAATAAGTATCTTCTTAAAGATAGAACTGACTTAAATTTGTGTCATTCAGGATCACAACACACTTTAAATATGGGTTAACATAGCAGAAAGAACATTGGTAAACCAGTAGTCATAAGTGCTGGATTCTAGTCATGGCTCCGGTGTTAGGATACACTAGGGCAAATCATTAAACAATGATTTGCAGTCATTAGGAAAATATAAGCTATTAGAAAGTAGCCAGCTTGGTTTTGAGAAGAGCAAGACATACCAAACCAATCCAGTTCTTCATATGAGAGAGCGATAGTCTATCTTGATTTCAGTAAGGCTTTTAATTGTTGTCTCCTGTATCGTTCTTACCCAATAAGCTAGGAAGGAATGATATTGAATACTATTAAGGGGTCTTGAGGTAGTAGTAAGTCTTACTGTAAAGAAAATACAGATAATTTAGAGGATTTTGATTTGTAAATGTTAAAGAGGCTGAAACAACTAGTGTACAAATGGCATAACATGGTATGGTGAATACTGGACCAGGACCCCTGACCACCTACCTGAGCTCTATTTCTGCCCTTTATTATCTTAGACAGATTACTTGTTTCTTTGGACCTCAGATTCTGTACACTAAAAATATTTGACTACCGGATCTCCAACTCTGTTGTTTCCTCACTGTAATCTGTTGGGACTGGCCCTTTGTATATGGTGCCTCTGCCTTGTGAGCCTAGTTTATTACTAGTAGTAGTATTCAAGAGCAACATAGCTAACTTTAAAGTTCACATGAATTTTTTTTTAATTTTTTTTTTATTTCAGGATATGAGGGTACAAATATTTTGGTTACATTTTATGTCTTTGCCCCGCCCAAGCGAGGATTAGAGGCATGCCCTTCCCCTCTACAATGCTCACCATGTCCTTTAGTTCACATGAATTTTCGATGGGACAAATTTGTATTGTTATTGTAGTACTTGTAGATCTAAGAGTAGGAGTAGAAAAGTTGAGATTGATGATGAGTTTAGCGTTTGCTAGTGTTGGGGAGATGGAAGTAGAGTGGAGGAAAAAGTAAGCTAGGTTCCGAAATCATCTAGGAAGGTAAAAAACAGATTCTAAGGGGTGGTGAAGAATTGCAGCAATGATATAAAAGTTGTAAATAAAGATGAAGCTTACATGGGCTATGAATGTAAGAAATGGAAATACAAAGGTCTTAGTTGAAAGTGGCACTGGGGATTGAAAAGAGAAATTCAGAGGATTCCCCATTCAGAGATAGGTGAATAAATAACATTCTCTAAGCCATCCGCACATTGGTTCTAATTGGCTGTTGAGATTCAGAGGAGGAAGAAGAACAGTTGGTAACAGTGTTTCTAAACTTCTCTTAGAATGCTAGGCCCTTTGAGAATTTGATAAAAGCCATGGACCTTCTCCCTAGGAAAAATACACGTACACACACACACATGTGCTTCATTTTGCATGCAATGTCAGGAGGATCAAAAACATAATCACCCCAGTTAAGAATCCTTGATAAATATAATATTTGCTGGCTGGTGGGTCTGTAATGGAGTTCCTGAGTAGCCGGTGGCAAGATAAAGGGCACTTGTCATTGGGCAGTGGGGGTAGAAATAGAATGGAAATTTACATCGAAATTTTGATTGGATGATAAATGCAGAATTATATTGTTACTCAGTATTAAAGTTTTTGCCTTTTCGAAGAGAAGTGTGTTCTTTCCCATATTGTAAAATAAGGTATATAATAGAGGTACAATTGCCTGTCCTATATATGATTGTTATACTCTACGTTTCCCCCTTTTTAATTGTATGAAACCACATCTAATAAAAGCATAAGAAAAATATCTACAATCCTACCTCTTAAATAATTTTTTCTTTTTCCTTTGAAATTCTATTCTTATATGTACATAATTTTTACATTGTTGAGATAATTTTAAATTGTTTCTTTTTAGTTATAAGCATTTTTTCTTGGTGTTCAGTCTTTACCAAAATTAGGTCTTTTAATTATTTAAGATTCTAGTAAATTTAATAGTATATATTTAGTTGCCTGGAAAAGGTCATATTTTTGTTGTTTTGGTTTTCTCCTTCCTTTCCTAAAACCTGTCTCCCCTAAAGTGCTCATGTATGCTCTCTCGACCCCTTTTTAGGATTTGTCAATAGTAAGTAAATATACTTTTCAAGTTTTTATTATGTTATTTGGTCTTCACAGTAAAACTTTGAAGTAGGTGAACATTTCATATTAATAGCAATGGCCTATTCTGTCCTTTTCAGTCCCTAACTTCTGCCCTAGTTTTGGGCCCTTGTTACTTTATGCATGACTTTTCTCCGTGCCTTCATGGAGAAAGTTCCAAATCCATCCCACACAACACATCTAGATTATTCTTCCTAAAGCATAACTTTTGTCATTTCATTTCCCTGATTATGAACTTCAGTGTGCTCTACACCATAGCCTGATGTTCAAGGCCCTAAAAATTTCCACCTAGCTAGCTTGCTAGCCATATTGTTAACTACTTCTCTATAAATACCCTGCCCCTCCAGTCATCCTGAATTGCTCCCTGTTCCTCGGACCTTCTGCCTCTTTGTTTCTGTTCCGTAATTTATGCTATACCCTATATCTGAAATGCCATCTTTCTAACTCCTGTTTTTCAAATCTTAGCTCAAGGATCAATCTATTCCATGGAACTGTTACCAGCTGCACCCGAATCCCTCGGTTCTTCTCATGACTGAATAATGAACGTGAGCGACAGAGAACATGTTGCAGAGAGAGAGAGAGAGAGAGAGAAAGAGAGAGAGAGTTTATTGAGGTGAAAGTGCACCCTCCAGGGTTAAGAACGGACACACATCTGAGTGGATCGTGTCCCCGGGGTTTCTGTGTCCTCCCTTTTTCTTCGATCTGACCTCTCCTCCTTTGTAACATTGTCTCTTCCCATTTTTCTTTTTTTTTTTTTGAGACAGAGTCTCACTGTGTTGCCCAGGCTAGAGTGCCGTGGCATCATCCTAGCTCACAGCAACCTCAAACTCCTGGGCTCAAGCGATCCTCCTGCCTCAGCCTCCCGAGTAGCTGGGACTACAGGCATGCGCCACCATGCCCGGCTAATTTTTTCTATATATATATTTTTTTTAGTTGTCCAATTAATTTCTTTCTTATTTTAGTAGAGACGGGGTCTCGCTCTTGCTCAGGCTGGTTTCGAATTCCTGAGCTCGAACAATCCGCCCGCCTCGGCCTCCCAGAGAGCTAGGATTACAGGCGTGAGCCACCGCGCCTAGCCTCTTCCCGTTTTTCTTGACCAGTGGGGATGTCATCTACTCCCTGCCATAGGGCGGTGGAGGTTTTCACCTTATATGGTTAGGCCCACATGTGTCATGGCGCCCAAAGACCACCTGGCGGGGAGCAAACCACAGTGTCATATAACGTGCCCTGTGTTGTTTCTGTTACTTTTCTTGTGACGCTTGCAGTTATCTTTATCTTGTTATTGTTACAGTATGCTCTCTTAACTCAGCTTCCTGTTTGTTCACACTGCTCACTCCATACTTCTCTGCTCATGTCTTACTTTCCTACCTATGCTAACATCCCCCCCTCAAGGATTTGGAACCCTAAATTCTTTCAGGGCGTTGACTCGTTGTCTATAACTACTTGCTGCTGGATGGAGGTGAAGTCGGGTCTGGGTCCCATAATCCTTGCTGCCTGTGAGAGGAATTAAGGTCAGAGCGTGTGTTGGTAGAAGTGTTGTCTGGCTAAATCTAAAGCATTTAGGGACTCATCACTCGTGGGAATCGGCTGAAAACCCTGCATCACCAGAATATTTGTCTGGAATTGCTGTAGTCTGAAAGAGACAAACTTAACAAGAAGATTAAAAACACAGGGGCCTAAGATTAGGACCATGACTATTACAGTTGCAGCTGACAGAATTGGTGTTAGCCAAGATCCCAACCTTCCCCCGAGGGTCCCAAAGATTAATCAGTATTTTAAGAGAGTCTTGTTGTTTTAACCAAATTTTTTCAATTGTGGCCAACTTGATCACATACAAAATTTTTTCATAAATTGTCTTTCACAAACCTTATCACAAATTACACAGACCATCTATGACATGCTTGGACTTTCTGTTTTGTCCTACATTTTCCTTTCTTAAATAATCAGTCAGTTTGTTTTAGGACCAAAATTTACTATACAAGATTCTTTATCACTCAAAATTATTCCCTTTGGTTTTACCTTCCTTATCAAAAATACATCTTTATATCTTTAACTTTCTTCACATCTCTGTCTCCTACTTACTGGTTCCTTCTAGGTTTTCATAAAGATTAGGTTCCTTGGCTGGTAAAGGGGAGTGCCTTGTTCAAGTTGGAATTCTTGCTTCGTAACAAATTCTTTTATGGCCTTTTGGAATTGGGCCACTTCGTTTACATACTGTGTAAGCATGTTTATTTCAGAATCCAAAAGCGAATCAGGATGGAGGAAAGGCCCTCCATACAGCATTTCATAGGGGCGTAGTTGGAGGACCTCCTTAGGGGAGACCCTCAACCTGAGAAGGGCCATGGGGAGCATTTTGGGCTAGGGTAGGGAAGTTTCCTGGTACAGTTTCCCCAGGGTACATTTTAGAACTTGATTAGCCCTTTCCACTTTATTGGAAGACTGGGGCCACTAGGCTGTATGAAGAGGATAGCAGATTTCCATGGCTCTACTTATCTCCTTAGTGACCTGTGAGGTAAAGGGTGGCCCATTGTCACTTTGTAAGGAATGAGGCAGTACAAACCTGGGGATGATGTCCTTGAGTAACTGTTTTACTGCCTCAGAAGCCTTCTTGGTATTAGTAGGGAAGGCCTCTATCCATCTAGTAAAGGTATCTCTGATAACTAATAAGGATTTGTAGCCTTTATGAGGACTTGTTTGGGTAAAGTCTGTCTGCCAATCTTTCCTGGGATAGATCCCCCTTCTCTGAACTGGCTTAACAAGCTTGGGGGGCTGAGAGCCTTGGGGATTATTTTAAAGGTACAGTAGGCAGACAGAGCAAACCTGCTTAATGGTTTTGGACAGCTTCTTCCCTGAAAAGAGTCTGTTACAAAATAGGGAAAGTCTATCTCTGCCCATATGGCAGGTATCATAAAGTCCCTTAATAACTTTCTATTGCCTGGCATATTTGAAGGGTAGCAGCTGGGGTTTCCAGTAATAACACCTGGTATTTGAGAATTCTAGAATCAGTCCACCAACAGGGGCCCCTGAAAGTTTAATAGTTCCTTTAACTGATGATTAGTATAAATGGTCATGGGGTTTCCCCAGGTGAACTTGGAGCTTTCTTCCAGGAGAGCTTAAGTGGCCAGGGCCCTGAGGCAGCCGGGCCAGCCCTGAGCCACTGCATCTAACTTCTTGGACAAATATGCCACTGGGTGTTTGGTAGGACCCAGGGCCTGGGTGAGTATTCTGAGGGCTATTTCTGATCTTTCTGTTACAGCCAGTTGGAATGGCTCATTCTACAGTATCCCATGATTCCCAGGAAAATCTGGAGTTGTTTCTTGGTGCTTGGCAAGGGGATTTTCTCAGTGGCAAGCACCCAATCCTGGGAAAGCCCTTCTTCCCTGGGGTTAGTACCAGCCCTAGATATTGGACTTTCTGGCTGAACTTTGACTCAGGAGATCCTATATCTGCAATTTACAGGAAATGGGGCAGAGGGGTCCTGCATAAGAGGTCAACACAGAGTAGGTGGCTCCTATATCTACAGGAAAACTAACAGTCCTACCTGTCATGTACAGAGTTGCCCTAGGCTCCAACCCCCTGATGTCAATTGTCCTTGGAGAGGCTGACCGGAGGGGAGGGCCCCTTCAGTCCAAGAACATCAGAGGGGAGGGCTCTGATCCTGGTCCCCTTCAGGGCTAGGGGCAGTCCCTTTTCCAGTGTGTGAGCTCTCCAGAGGCTGGGCAAGGCATCCTTGGGTGGCATTTCTTTTTTTTTTTTTCTTTCTCTTTCTCAGTAGGTAGGATTTCTTTCTTTGAGCGATGAAGTCTCCTTCCAGTTGAGTTGGGGCACTCGGCCTTTCAGTGTTCCGTCTCTCTACAACGGTGACATGCTCTGATGGGATTTCCCTTTGGATAACCTGGAGGGGGCTGGAAAGCCTGGACCACAGCCAAAATCTGTTGGGCCTGTTTCCCGTCTCTGCGTTTCTCCCTGTCCTGCTCTTCCCCCATTTCTTATATTCCTGATTGTTAAACACCTCATATGCCTTCTCTATGAGCTGGTTGATTGGGGTTTGGGGTCCCATAGCTAATTTGTGAAGTTTCCTTCAAATGTCGGGAGCTGACTGGTTAATACAATGCGTTTGCAGGAATACCTGCCTCTCTGGAGGTTGAGGATCTGTATTAGTAAACTTCCTGACTCCCTCCGCCAGTCATTCATGGAAGAGGACTGGGTTTTCTGTGGCCTCCTGGGTTATTCCCCTTACTTTGTCATAGTTCACTGGCTTAACTATACACTTCTTTATCCCTTCCTTTATACACTGAAGCATGTAGTTCCATTTCCTTAAATCTGTATGTCCTGTCTGATAGTGCCACTGGGGGTCCTCAGAGGGAACTGCCATTGTCCCAACAGCATACTGGCCAGGCTGACAAGCTGCCAATCCATCAGTATATGCGTGGGCAGCATTCCAAATGTGGTGTTTTTCCTCTGTTGTACAGCAGGTTGATAAGATTATATGAATGTCCGCCCAGGAAAGGTCAAAAGATAAGGCCAGGTTTTGGAACTCATCTAGAAAATGGAAAGAGTCCTTCAAGAACCTTTCCAGTTTCTGCTTGTAAGTGGTTACATTTGTCATAGAGAAGGGAACATGTACCCTATGGTTCCCATATCCACGTTGGCCACCTCCCTCAAAGGGTATAATCCCAAGGGAGGGGGGAAAGAGGCCCCTCTCCGAGTATATCCACCTGGGCTTGGCAAATCGGGTGGGGAGTATCAGGGTGCTTTCTGCACGCCATCCAGGGAGAGCCAGCCTGGGGGGGGAAGAGATCCTTCCTGTGCTCTACCCACTGCTGATGTTATGCGCTGTGGTGGAGCAGCCCCCAGCAGCGGGTCATCTAGGATGCTGGGCTCCCGTGGAGGGGCTGGAGAGGGCCTGGTGATCACCGCCAGAAGAGATGGGTCTAATGAACAATCCTTACGTAGACCCATGTTATCTCTCCGTGCCATAAAGGCCTTGTACATAAGGCACCTCAGACCACTTTCCTAATCTGCGGCAAAACAGGTCAAGTTGTAGGATAGTGTTAAAGTTAAGGGAGCTGTTTGCAGGCCACTCCTCCCCATCTTCCAGCTTATACTGTGGTCAGGCCATATTACACAGAAAGACTAACTGTTTCTTCTTTAGGGACTGAGGGTCAAATTGATCCCAATGTTGAAGAAAACACCTGAGAGGTATTGTCCTGGGAATACTGTGCTGACTTCCCATCTGAAACATAGAAGGGTGCACAGAATTGTTGGGGCATCCCCCTACCTGTCCCATTGCCCTGGAAGGACGTATGCCTCCTAGCACAGGCGCCATCCTGGCCCGTCGTGGGCCTCCAGAGACATAGATCAGGCATGCTTACCATGGTCTCCTTTAATCCCCTTTGATCATTCCCCCTTTCCCTGAATGCCTTGGCAAGACCCAAATAATGCAAATTAGTACAACCCCTGTGGAAAGTAATTTGGAGATACCTCAAAGAGCTAAAAATAGAAATACCATTTGATCCAGCCATCACACTACTAGGAATCTACCCAAAGGAAAAAAAGACATTCTATAAAAAAGACACCTGCACTCAAATGTTTATAGCAGCACAATCCACCATTGCAAAGATGTCGAAACAACCCAAGTGCCCATCAGTACATGAGTGGATTATTAAAATGTCGTATATGTATACCATGGAATACTACTCAACTACGAAAAACAGCTCTGATCTAGCACCTCTTATATTATCCTGGATAGAGCTTGAGCCCATCCTTTGATGTGAGGTATCACGAGAATGGAAAAACAAGCACCACGTGTACTTGCCATCAAATTGGTACTAACTGAGCAACACTAAGGTGCTCCCATGGTAGTAATATTCATTGGGTGCCGGTCAGGTGTTGCGGGTGGGGAGGGGGGTGGGTAAACTCACAACTAATGGCGACAGAGCGCACTCTATGGGGGAGGGGCATGCTTCTAGCCCTGACTTGGGCAAGGCAAAGACATTACATGTAACTAAAATGTTTGTACCCCATAATATTGTGGAATAAAATAAATAAAAAAAATAAACATAGGAGGTAACGTGATTGTTAAAAATAAAATAAAAACAAGGGTTTTAAAAATAAACAAACAAAAAAGGTTGTAAGGAGGGTAGTCTCCCTAAACTCGCACACCTTTCCTCTGCAACGTCTCAACCTTTACCACCCAGTAGAACCAAGGAAATTTCCAGACGTCCCCTCTCCAAGGAGGATGTATAATGCCCTCACACATTCCCAAGTGCTTAACCAAGCAAGACACAAAGCACATTTCAGATATCTCGGGGTCCCGCATAGAGTCCAGCAAATCTGAATGCTGGATCTCTTCCATGCGAAAACAGCAGGGACTCTCAGGAAAAGGGTGAAAGCGCCGTACTCCAACAGCTACAAAAGCTCCAGAAATCTGAATCAATGCGAGAGTGGAAAGTCATAGGCAAAGTCTTACCTGAAGCCTGGAAATCCAAGTCACAGCACCAAATATGTTACCAGCTGTACCCCGAATCCCTTGATTTTTCTTGTGATTGAGGAATGAAAGTGAGCCACAAAGAATGTATTGCCAGCAGAGAGAGTTTACTGAAGTGAAAGAGCGCTCTCAAGGGTTAAGAACGGGCACACATCTGAGTGGATCATGGCCCCTGGGTTTCTCTGTCATCCCTTTTTCTTCAGCTGACCTCTCCTCCTTCCTTACGTTTGTCTCTTCCCCTTTTTCTTGACCAGTGGGGACGTTGTGTCCTCCCTGCCATTGGGCGGGGGAGGTTTTCACTTTATATGATTAGGCCCAGATGTGTCATGGTGCCCAAAGCCCACTGGGCGGGGAGGCGGAGGTGGAGGGCAAACTGCAATGTCATATAATGTGTCCTTTGTTGTTTCTGTTATGTTTCTTGTGATGCTTTCGGTTACCTTTATCTCGTTATTACAGTATATTCTCTTACTAAGTGTCCTATTTGTTCACATTGCCTGTTCTGTATCATGTCTTTCTTTCCTACCTATGCTAACAGAACCATTCCTCATAAGCTCACAAGATACTGATTTCTTCCTCCTCTGAATTCCTACAGCACCTTTTCCTACAAGTAGTTATCATGTGTGTCTTGTGGCAGAGATACGATTTTATGCATCTAAAAAAGGCAGATACGTTCCATTCATTTTTTTTAAATCTTCCATGCAACTGGGTACAGTATCTTACATTGTAGTAGGCACTCAGAAAATATTTGTGGAATGGATAATTAAACCCTGTAACCAAACCAAAACAAAGTCTAACATAAGAATAAATGATATTTGCTTCAGTGCTATACATTTGAAATCGAAGCTTCACTTTCTTGAGGGCAACTTCATAAATTTGTCCATTGCATTTCTGTCTTTAGGTATATGGTACTATGGTGGGGTAGCATCAAAGAATGTCAGTTTTTAGTTCAGTAACCAAAGCACGCATGCATTTTTTATCCTAAAATTTTTGAGTTACTTTATTTATGGGCATCTTTTGCTAAGAAAAAATGATTTACAGGGTAGAGTTCTTTGAGAAATAAGATATAAAAATTTACCTTCTGTAGAAATTTTAATAGCAGACCGTACTTTGGCATGTTCATGAGTCCCCTGATTACATTTTCTTTACATTATCCAGAGGGGAAAGAGATTAGTTAAAGTGCATGAATATTTGCCAAGTATGAACTCTTTCTTCCACTCCTCTAACTATAGTAACTGAACAACTCTGTGTGCGTGTGGGTGTGTGTGTGTGTGTGTGTGTGTGTGTGTATTTGCTATGGTTGTCATAACAAAGTACTACATATTGGGTGGCTTCAACAACAGAGATTTATTTTTTCGCAGTTCTGGGGCCTAAGAAGTCCAAATTCAAGGTATTGGCAGTTTTATTTCTTCTGAGGCCTTTCCTTGGCTTGTAGATGACCATCTTCTTCTGTCTTCACATGGTCTTCTCCTCTGTGTGTGTGTGACTGTGTCCTAATCTCTTTTTATAAGTACATCAGTCACATTGGATTAGGGCCCTCCCTAGTGACCTCATTTAACCTTAATTATCTCTTTAAAGGTCCTGTCTTCAAATATAGTCACATTCTGACTTCAACATATGAATTTGGGGAGGTACACAATTCAGCAGAGAGAGAGAGCGCGAGAGCGCGTGCGCACGTGTGTGTGTGCGTGCGTGCATGTGTGTATATGCAAATGCATAGAAAATTCGAAGGATATACTCCAAACTGGTAACCGTGGTTACCTCTGGAAAGAGGATGGGTTGAGAGGCTGAAAGACAATAAAAAGGAATTTTCAGTTGCTATTGTAGATACTTAGGCATAGTTGGATATACTGTACTTGTTTTTACGATGAGAAAAATTTCATTTTTAAGCTTTTCAATTGGCGAACTGACATTTTTGAATAGGTTGTATTAACATGTTCATTTATTTGAAGTCTAATTTGTTTCATCTACTAGTAATGCATTTTAACATCCCCATATATGACTCAATGATCATTTCATGTGATATAAAAAAAGTCTTTAACATATTTAAGAAGCTTTCTTGGAAGTATTTGCTGCTTTTAGATTTAACCAATTTCAGGTTGTTACTTTATTAGGGAATTGAGGGGATTCTTTGGAGATTGAGTCCCAGTGTTTCCCATTCATTGTAGTGGTTTCTTCTCCTGCTATGTAACATAGGCTTTCTGCACATTTGATTTTGCCTAATAAAGAGCTATATATAGTTATGTTTCTTTTTCAAAATCAAGTTCTTATATTTTTAAAAATTCCCCAAACAGTACAAACCAATTACTAAAAGATTAGAAAAGCAAAGAAAGAAAAGAGAAGCTATGCTAACACTTTGGTATAACTTACAATAATATCAGCTAATATTTTTGTAGTGTTTTTAGTTTACAAAATGCTTTAAAATTTTGCTTCTTCCTGCCTCTACTTATTATTCAGTGGTTTTCACCAGAATTCGAAAAAAAGCCTCCCAATTGACTTAGAGCTTCACTGTCCAATACAGTAGACATTAACCACATGTGGCTATTTAAATTTCAATTTAAAGTAATGTAAAGTAAATAAAATTAAATATTTAGTGGTTTAGTCACACTACACATAATTGAAAGGTTCAATAGCCACATGTGTGGCTAAGTGGCTATTATATTTGACCACACAGATATGTAGAATATTTCCATCATCACAGACGTTCTATGGGACATGGCCAGCCTAGAAAGTAATTTTAAGTAGGGGAAGACGTTATCAAATTTGTTTTACGAATATGATTCTGGGTACAGTTTGAAGGATAGATTAGAAATAGCAGGGATTGGAAATAGATACATCAGTTAGGAGGATATTGACATAATATAAGAGAAGTGATAAGGTTCTGTACTGCCTGTCATGAGATAGGATTTTTATTATGAAAAGAGGACAAGATTTTGAAGCAGGAGAGTATCACCTCGTCTTAGTTACTTTATCTCAGTCTCAACGTTTTTAGACTATAAAATGGGCATTTGAGTAAGATTTACTTTACCCATCTTCCACAGTTGTGGGGAGGATAAAGTGAAATGATGTATGTGTAAGTACTTTATGAATTGTACAGTGCTTTAAATTTTGCTGTTGCTATTTTGGCTTATCATGGTTCTGTAATAAAATGCAGCCTTTGGTATTGGATTTTGTGGGGACTGCCTGTATAGCACATATGGTCAGGCTACCATTGGGCTACATCATTGTTTCTGGTTTGAATGCTTCTCAAGCTGTATAATTATTACCACAGGTAATTAGTGATGGAATTGAAACTACAACCCTAGTCTTTTCACTCATTTTTTACCCCTTCATCTTGGTATCTTTCCTTTTCACAACTCACACTGATTAATTTTACTTTCTATTTAGTTGGCCTTTTGTGCATCTGTGATATTGTGGTGTACATATATTTGGTCTTCGACCCCAAACTTTTTAGACTCTCTAAAGTGATGTCTCTGTATCCTAATGAGTTGACTGATGGCTACCTCCCTGCGTCCCTTAGCTTCAGGATGAGGGCTGGTCACTTGAAAGACCTAGACAGGATTAGAGGGTTGGGACCTTCAGCCAACTTCTGGGGAGAGGAGTGGGGCTTAAAGTTAAGTTGATCACCATCAATCATGCCTATGTAATGAGGCCTCCATAAAAACCCCGAAAGACAGGGTTTGGAGACTTGGAGGCTTACAGGAAGGTGAACAAGAATTCGTCCATATATGGGGGAGGGTGGCACACCCCAGCTCCTTAGACACAGAAGCTCTTCTACTTGGGACCCTTCCAGACCTTGCCCTATGTGCCTCTCCATCTGGCTGTTTATTTGTATCCTTTAAAATATCCTTTGTAATAAATCGGTAAGCTTAAGTGTTTCCCTGAGTTCTGTGAGCCACTCTAGCAAATTAATTGAACCCAAAGAGGGGGTTCTGGGAACCCCAACATGAAGCTGGTCAGTCAGAAGTTCTGGAGGCCCAGACTTGCAACTGGTGTCTGAAGGCCAGCGGGAATGGCCAAAGGAGCAGGGGCAGTCTTGTGGACTGAGCCCTCAAACTGTGGAATCTCATACTACTTCCAGGTAGTATTGGAATTGAATTTGAGGATACCCAGCTGGTGTCAGATGCAGAATTGATTGCTTGCTTGCTGGCGGGGAGAAATCCCCACATATTTTAAGGTCACAGAAATCTTCTGTATTGATTGTTGGGAGTGAGAGAATAGGAAAAAGCACTCTGAGTTTGTATGATTTTCCACTCACAGAATCTGTAGTCTATTGCTTTGATAAATAGCTAGAATAAATCTATTTAAATAAACCTATTGTAAAGCTATCTTTGAAACAAATTCTTATATATTATTAGCTTAGAATATTGTCATACATATAAAATTAGTAAAATCATACTATACTGTTTCTAGAGTTTAATCACCACCTAACACAGCTCTACATTTACAAAAATAATATGCCACCAGTCTTTTAACAAACATATTTATTGGGTACCTGCCATTTGGCAGACATTGTACTAGGCACTGGGGCTACAACCATGAAGGAGACATAACCTTGCCCTTCAGAAAGTCACAAATTAGAGGAGAAGACAGATCAGTAAATGAACAATTTAAGTCAGGTGTGATAAGTGCTTTCGTAGAGCCATGTGCAAGATTTTATGTGATCCCAGAGGTGGGGAACCATCTTCAGTCTAGAGAGGTCAGGGAAGATTTGCCAGATGAAGAAGTGATAAATGAGTATTCCTATTCCCCCTTTTCCTCAACCACTAGCAACCACAATTATGTTTTCTGTCTTGATGAATTTGACAATTCTAGGTACCTCATATAAATGGAATCATACAGTAGT
>NW_012154840.1:4814993-4842628 GCF_000956105.1 Propithecus coquereli
ATTGTAATCCCATTTTTAATTTTTCGAGGAACTGCCCTAGTGTTTTCCACAGCCACTGCCCTATTTTATATTCTTACCAGCAATATACAAGGGTTCAATTTTTCCATATCTTTGCCAATTCTTTTTTATTTTCTGAGAATAGCCTTCCTAACCGGTACGAAGTGGTATTTCATTGTGGATTTTTTTTTTTTTAATTTTTGCTCAAGGCTTCTCATTTTTCTTTTTTTTCTCACTGTGGTTTTGATATACATTTCTCTAATGATGTTGAACATCTGTTCACATGCTTATTGACCATTTATATGTCTTTGGAGAAATATATATTCAAATCTTTTGCCCATTTTTAAATTGAGCTGTTTTTTTGTTGTAGGAGTTCTTTATATATTCTGGATATTAATTCCTTACAGATACATGATTCGCATATATTTTCTCCCATTCCTTGGGTTGTCATTTCACTTTGTGGATTGCTTCCTTTGATGTGCAGAATACTGTAAGTTTGATGTCGTCTCATTGGTTTATTTTTGCTTTTGCTGCTTGTGTTTTGGTATCATATCCAAGAAATCAGTGCCAAATCCAGTGTCATGAAACTTTTCCCTGTGTTTTCTTCTAGAAGTTTTATAGTTTTAGGTCTTACATTTAGTCTTTAATCCATTTTCAGTTTATTTTTGTACATGGTGTGAGATAAGAGTCCAACTTCATTCTTTTACATATGGATGTCCATTTTTCCTAGCACAATTTGTTGAAGAGACTGTTCTTTCCTCATTGAGTGGTCTTCACACTCTTGTCAAGGATTATTTTCACCATATGCACAAGGTTTATTTCTGGGACATCTCTTCTGTTTCATTGGTCTATATGTTTTTATGCTGCTACCACATTGTTTTGATTACTGTAGCTTTGTAGTATGTTTTGAAATCAAGAAGTGTGAGGCTTTCACCTTTGTTCCTTTTCAAGATTGTTTTGACTATTTGAGGTCTTTTTAGATTCTGTATAAAATTTATGATTTTTTTTCCTATTTCTGCAAAAAATGCCATCGGCATTTTGGTAGGGATTGCATAGATCTCTATGGGTTATATGGACAGTTTAACAATATAAAGTCTTCCAACCCATGAGCATAGGATGTTTTTCCATTTATTTGTGTCTTCATTTACTTTCAGCAATGTTGTATAATTTTCAGCGTACAAGTCTTTCTCCTTGGTTAAGTTTATTCCTCAGTATTTTACTTTTTCTGATGCTATTGTAAATGGATTATTTTCTTTACCTAATCATTGTTGGTGTATAGAAATACAATTGACTTTTGCATATTGATTTTGTGTCCTGCAACATTACCGAATTCATTTGTTTTCACAGTTTTTTTTTTTTTGAGAAATCTTTAGGGTTTTCTGCATATAAGATCATGCCATCTGTAGACAGAGATAATTTTACTTCTTCCTGTCCAGTTTGGATGCCTTTTTTTCCTAGCCTAATTGTTCTGGGTAGGACATCCAATACTATACTGAATAGAAGTGGCAAGAGTAGGCATCCTTACCTTGTTTCTGATCTATAAGGAAAAGCTTTCAGTCTTTCACTGTTGTGTATGATATTTGCTATGGGCTTTTCATATATCACCTTTATTATGTTGAGATAGTTTTTTTCTATTTTTAGTCTTTTGAACATTTTTATCATGAAAGGCTGTTACATTTTGTCACATGCTTTTTCTGCATCAGTTGAGATGAACATGTGGTTTTTGTCCTTCATTCCATGAATGTGATGTGTTATATTGATTTTTGTCTGTTGAACCATCTTTGCTTTCTAGGAATAAATCCAAGATTATTGGATTTATAACTAAACTTGATTATTTACTCTTCTCTGAACCTACTTAGTTTATTTGTAATATTTAAATTCACTTGTATCTGAGCCATCAGCATGTTAGTGTTTTTTTAAAAATTCTTCACTTTATTTTATTTATTTATTTTTTGAGACAGAGTCTCACTCTATTGCCCGGGCTTAGAGTGCCGTGGCGTCAGCCTAGCTCACAGCAACCTCAAACTCCTGGGCTCAAGCGATCCTCCTGCCTCAGCCTCCCAGGTAGCTGGGACTACAGGCACGTGCCACTGTGCCTGGCTAATTTTTTTTCTATTTTTTTTTTTTTAGTTGTTTGGCTAACTTCTTTCTATTTATAGTAGAGATGGGGTCTCGCTCTTGCTCAGGCTGGTCTCAAACTCCTGAGCTCAAGCAATCCTCCCGCCTCGGCCTCCCAGAGTGCTAGGATTACAGGTGTGAGCCACAGCACCCAAAAATTCTTCACTTTAACTTTATATTAATACTTTAATAATTTAGGTTGGCACACATGATAGAAAAACTCTGTGAATGGAAAGTAATAATTTTTTTAGAGCTAATGTGGTTTCCAGGTTATTAGTCATAGGACTTCCTATCGTAATATATTTAAAATTCATTACAAGGGCTGAAAACATGTGTATGATTATGTGATGTAGTTGTCTTTTAATAAGTTTCCTTTTAATTTTGATTTTCTAAAACTTGAAATTCCATGAGGACTTCATGTGAGAATTTTACTTAAAAGATAGAATTTTAGTGAATAAAACTGAGATTTCAGTGATAGTCATATGGGAAGGCCAAATATTGTATTCAATCCAAATTTCATTTAAGTAAACTATGTTTACTTTTGGAT
The DNA here is from genome assembly GCF_000956105.1 of Propithecus coquereli. Taxonomy (NCBI): domain Eukaryota; kingdom Metazoa; phylum Chordata; class Mammalia; order Primates; family Indriidae; genus Propithecus; species Propithecus coquereli. The sequence continues at coordinate 4,817,656 of NW_012154840.1, forward strand.
GGCATTTCAAATGGCTTGTTAACTAATGTTTTAATTGCCGGCAAAGGCAGTTGCTTTTTTTAAGTACGTGAAGTGATTACACATGAGTCATAGATTTATCAGATTTGGCGTTAGGAAAGACTTTAGGAGTAAGCTATTCCATTTTACTAATTTTACAAGTGAAAAACTGAAAAATCACATGGCTGATAACATAACAAGATAATGAATGAAACAGGGTTAGACTCAAGCTTCTAACTTCTAGTAGAATATTTGTCCCACTACATCATTTTAGAATTTTTAAATTCAGTTCACTTCAGACTTTTATTATATATATTAACCCTTGCTCAATTCTTCCTGGAATTCTTACCTAAGAACTGAGAAATGAAAATCCAGAGAGAAATTCAGGAATAGACGGAGCTGTCATTCTCTTCTTTCCTGGGGTTCTCTGTCATCAGGACATTTAAAACCAACTGAAAAGTTGAGCCAATTTTGAAAGAGAATTGCTAGTAACAGAAATAAGAAGTTACCTCAGATTTACTATTTGTTCTTTTAGCTGTTTATTTGACAAATACAGGCTGGGCACAGTGTCTCATGCCTGTAATCCCAGCACTTTGAGAGGCCAGGAGTTTAAGACCAGCCTGGGCAACATAGCAAGACCCTGTCTTTAGAAAAAATAATTAAAATATTAGCCGGGTGTGGTGGTGTGGCACCTGTAGTCCCAGCTTCTTGGGAGGCTGAGGCAGGAGGATTGCTTGAGCCTATGAGTTCAAGGCTGCAATGAGCTATGATTGCACCACTGCACTCCAGCCTGGGTGACAGAGTGAGACCCTGTCTCTAAAAAAGGAAAAATTTGACAAATACTCATAGAAAGACTATACTGTGAGCCAGAAAGTATAGGTTGTGGGATCACAGAGAGAAAAATACTTGGTCTTTCTCTTCATGGCTCAAACGGATGGGGAGATAGGGATTCAGACATTAAATGATGACAAAAAATTACAATGCAAAATTGAAAAGGTGACAGGTACTATACTGAGAGATGCATGCTGTCATGAAACTCACTAGCAAGGAGATTTGACTTTATCAAGAAAGTTAGGGATAATGATGCCTGAGCTAACATCTGGAGGATGAGTAAGAGTTAACTAGGCAAAGAAGAAAAGGAAGAGAATTCTAGGCAGAGGGAAACACATGCACAAAAACTCTGATGGTTGGGAGTATAGGAGTGCACAGTAAGTAAGGTGCTATAAGATAAGGCTGGAGAGGTAGGAGGAGGCCTAATTATGCAGGGCTTTCTGGGTCATGTTAGGAAACCCATAATCTTAGTAATCATAGCAACCTATTCTTAGATACTTATGAGGTATTCAAGTGTTTCAGGAAGGAATATTGCCTAGGGGTGGGAGTGGGGGGAGAATGCTCCTTAAGCGATTCTTACAGATAATATCTGGGCAGATTTATACATATGAGCTTTTAACACATTGACTGCCACACTAGAAAAAAAATTTTTCCTTGGGGCCACAGTGTTTTATTACAAAAATAGAATAAAAACTTTGAAAACAAAACAATCCTTTCTAATTTAATGAAAAATTTAATGAAAAATGAAATTTATTGACTCCTATTAATTTAATCCACATTTTTAGCATTAATTTGTCAATATTAATTGTAACAATAAGAACATCAACAAGCAAAATTTTCACAAACCAACTGCAGGGTTTTGCCCAGGTTTTGCTTCATGAAGCTCCAGGCTCAAAACTAGAGTAAGTTAAATACAACTCACATGATGACAGTCAATGTGTTAATCTATAAGTGTATAATCTGTAGGCTAGTACAAAAGTTCTACATACTTTAATGCGTTGTGAAGATGCCCCTTATTTTGTAGAAAATGTAATATGGGGGGGACTCTCACAGTGTACATATACATATTAGCAATAAATTTATATAGAATTTTTAAGATCCATATGACCAAATCTACAAAAGTTTACCAAAGTACATAAAAGAAATTTTTAATAAATGGAGAAAATACTAGCTTATTTAATATTATATTAATATTGGTGTTCCCCAGATTAATTAATAGATTTAATGGAATCCAATCAATTTCTACAGGATTTTTTTGAGGAGACCTTGAAAAAATTATTTTAATAGCATCTCTGGAAGAATAAACTGGTCAGAGAAGCCAAGAAAATTTTGTAGAAGAGTACTGCAGGTATATTTGGAAGGAGAAACTTATTCTATCCAGGTATTAGACTTATATTACAAAGTAAACAATGTGAAGCTGGGTGTGGTGGTACACACCTATAGACCCTGCTACTTGGAAGACTGAGGTGGAAGGATCCCTTGAACCCAGGAATTCGAGTCTAGCCTGGGCAACATAGTGAGACCTTGTCTCTAATAAAGTAAAAATAAAATAAACAGTGTGGTACTGGCATATGAATAGACAGATTACTGAGACCAAATATCAAATGTTGAAACAGACCCAAATATAAATTTAATGTTTGACAAATTCTTCAAATTTCAAATCAGTAGGGGTAAAAAGAAGAGTTAGATCTTTACTTAATACCATATATCAAAATAAACTGTGAATGGATTAATGATTAAATATGATAAAATAAATCTTAATGAAAAGAAATGATATGACCATTTATCTGCTTCCAGGGTAAGAAAGAATTTTCTAAGCATAAGAACAGAGGGACATGATGTAAAAGTACATATCTTTGTCAAAGATGACATAAAAAGATAAACGTTCGTCACATGTAAGGCCAATAAAGAGTTGATAACCTTGTACCCCTATAATATCCTGAATTTAAAAAGAGAAAAAAAAAGAAATTATAAATTGAAATTTAAAAAAAAGGTTAAAACTGTGAGATATGGAAAGTGTTATAAAGAAATATATATTACTAAGTTATAAATTTTTAAAATTATAAAAAAAGAATTTGCACAAAGGAATTTTTTTAGAATGACCAAAAACCCAATTGAAAGATAGATAAAGAGGTGAACAGGCCATTCATAGAAAAAGAAATATTGGATGAATAGTCAATAAGTATATGAAAAAAATGCCCAACTTCATTTTAAAAATCAAAGAAATGTGAATTAAAAACAGCAGCAAAATCTTTTTCAATTTGTTTGTCAACAGTAAACACATTATACACCCTCTCACCCCAGTGTTGCTGTAGTGAAATGACTCTTATTCACTGCTGCTGGTAATGCAAGTAGGCACAGCATTTCTGGAGGGCGATTTGTCAGAATGGATCAAAAACCTTAAAAAAAAATACATTCCCTTTGACCCACCAATTCTTCTTCTAAGAATTTCTCCTAAGGACACAATCAGGAAAGTGTATAAAAGTTTATAAATTTATGCAAGGATATTCTTTACTATCTTATTTGTAATGATAAAAGTTGAAAACAACTTTTATATCTAACAAACACTAGGAGTGGTTAAAGAAATTATGGTTTTGCCATCAGTGGAAATTATGGTTTTGCCATCAGTTCACTGATGCCAGAACTGATGTTTTCCAAAAATATTTAATGATGGGGAAAATGCATATGATGTAATATTCAGTGTAAAATGCAACATACAAAATTCAGTAGGCCAAATAATTGTAATTTTTTTTGAAAAAAATATGCAAGAAAAAAGATTAAAAGAAAGTACACCCAAATGTAAAAACATCGTTTATCTCTGGGTGGTAGGATAATGGGTGACTATTGTTTTCTACATTCATGTCTGTATTATCCAAATTTTCTACAATGAACTCCACTTTCATTTTTGTGATGCTGTAATATATTACAGTAAACACATAGTTTAAGAACCCAATTTTTGTTTCTCCTTTGCTGTAGCCTTTAAGTTTCTCAAGGAAGCAGCTGTCAGAACCTGAGCTGCTTTCTGGCGTGAGGGTTGGCTTAGAATTAAAAGATGCTAACATGCTGGCAAGGGGTGACTTTAGCTTGTTCCTCCTGTGCTCTGCTCTGCATCCTGAAGACATAAGGGTTAAAGTGGTTTTTTTAACCTTATGAGATTATGCCCTGGTGATAAAGTTTCTACTTCATTCCCCAACTCTAATAGTTCATGGGTAGAGTTAGGAAGAATATGGGGATTTGGTGGTAGAGAAGGAGAGAAAGATGAAAGAAGCACTTTGGTTTGGTTTCCGTTCTCTTTTAATTTTATTTTTGACTCTGGATGCCTTTTCTTATCTTTTCCACATCCTGCCTGCATTAAATTAAAGAAGGTATCACAACAAGGCCAGAAATGTGATCTCATGGAAGCAAGAAGTTTCTCCCACCTTCATTCCCAGTCTTATCTTAACCTTTTATCCTAGTTATCTATAGAAGTGAGAGAGACTTTCCAGGTAGAAAGGAATTAAATTAAATCAATGTTTATATGTGGATTTCCTCTGTGAGACATTATGAAATTTGGTATGGTAGATATAAAGAAGTATAAGACATGCTACCTGCCTTCATTGAGTATATAGCCTAATTAGATACAATTTAGTACAAATTTAAACCTAAATTAAAATAAAAAAGATTCAAAGAACAGTTCAGAACCATAGTAGAAGACATTACACAATTAATTGATCAGTGACTTACGTAAACAGGTACTCTCAGGAGGCAGAGTTACTTTAGGCTTGGAGAAGAGAGTGATGTGGAAAAGATTTGGGAAGGAGGTATAACTTTTTAAAATTTTAAATTATGGGTACATAATAGTTGTATATCTTTATAGGGTACATATTATGTTTTGCTACAGGTATACAATGTGAATTAATCAAATCAGGGTAATTGGAGTATCCATCACTTCAGGCATTTAACATTTCTTATTGTTGAGAACATTCTAATTCCACTCCTTTAGTTATTTTAAAGTATACCCTAACTTATTGTTGATTATAAGTCACTTTGTTGTGCTATCAAATATTGTTCATTCTATCGAACTATCTAACCATATTTTTGCACCCAGTAACCATCCCCACTTTATCCCTTCTTCCCCGCTACCCTTCTCAGCCTCTGGTAACTGTCATTCTACTCTCTGTCTCCATGAGATCAATTGTTTTTAGTATTTAGCAAGAAGGTAGAATTTTGAGTGAGATATTGAGGGATGAATTGGATTTAGATAAAGAGGAAGGGAGAAGACATTCTGGGCAAGAAAACTGATGTCAGAAAAAGTACAAAGTATGTTTGAAGGATAGTGAATATATCAGTTTGAAAGTTTGACATAGAGCTGCTGGAGATATGACTGAAAAGTGTATTGGTGTCAGATCAGCAAAGAACTTGAATATAATTCCAAGGGTGTTGCAGTTAGTAGGGAACTATTAGAGGATTTCGAGCAGGAGGACCAAGGGTTTTAAGGGTTGTTTTAGGAAGAATTAATCTCCAGCGGTGGATAGACAGTGGTTCACAAATGTGAACCTGGGCTTAGGTGCTGGTCTAGTTGCATCAGAAACACCTTGGGGTCTTTAAAAATAGTTTCAGATCCCTGTATCACATCCCTGAAGATTCTTGTTCAGCAAGTCTGGGATAGTGTCCAGGAGTCTGTATTTTTTTAAAAGCTCCCAGAGTATTTCAATGTATACCCAGGCTTGGGAGCTACTATTGTATAGGAAGGAATGTGGTGACCAGTTAAACAGCCATCCTATATGTCAAATTACTTGCTAATAGCTGCAAAGTGATATAAAAAGTATTCCTTATTTCCCTCCAATATTAATATCTGGTTTGGAAAATCCTCTAAAGAGCTTTTATTAAGGCTTAATTAAAAAGAAAAAAAAATTAAAGCAGCCAAAACCCACAAATACAGATTTGAACAACATATTAATAATTACCAAGTTTGATTTTTTGTGTGTATATCTATATATTTGTGTGTGTACACGTATATGTGTATATATGTATATGTGTATACACATTGTGCATATGTACCGAACAACTGCAGAATACATACTTTTTTCTTCTTTTGAACTCTGTGTGTGTGTGTATGTGTGTGTGTGTGTGTGTGTGTGTGTGTGAGAGAGAGAGAGAGAATATCGGTTCCAACTTCTCCACATCCTTGTCAATGCTTGTTAATGTCTGTCTTTTTTTCTTTTAGCCATACTAGTGGATGTGAAGTGATGTTTTGTTGTGGTTTTGATTTGCATTTTCCTAATGACTAATAATGTTGAACATCTTTTCATGGACTTTTCTGGAGAAGTGTTTATTGGATCTTTTCTAATTTTTAATTGGTTGTCTTTTTATTGTTGTGTTATAAGTGTTCTTTATATATTTTAGATTCAAGTTCCTTACCAGAGATATCAATATCATTTGCAAGTGTTTTCTCCTGTTCCGTGTGTTGCCTTTTCACTTTCTTGACAGTATTTTTAGAAGCACAATAGTTTTAAATCCTGATTAAGTCCAACTTATCTGGTTTTTTTTTTTTTTTTTTACTTTTATTGTGAATGCTTTTGGTATCTTCTCTAAGAAGGTTTTGCTTAACCAAAGGTCATGAAAAAAATTCTCCTGAGAGAAATAATTCTTCTAAGAGTTTTGTATTTCATATTCTTACAATTTGGCATGCAATCTATTTTGAAGGGGGTTTGCACCTGGGTATCCAGTCGTTGCAGGATTATTTGTTGAAAAGATTATTCTTTCTCCCATTTCATTTTCTTAGCACCCTTGTCAAAAATAAGTTGACCAGACCGGGCGCGGTGTAATCCTAGCACTGTAATCCTACACTGACGCCTGTAATCCTAGCACTCTGGGAGGCCGAGGCAGGCGGATTGTTTGAGCTCAGGAGTTCAAAACCAGCCTGAGCAAGAGCGAGACCCCATCTCTACCAAAAATAGAAAGAAATTAATCGGACAACTAAAAATATATAGAAAAAATTAGCCGGGCATGGTGGCGCATGCCTGTAGTCCCAGCTACTCGGGAGGCTGAGGCAGAAGGATTGCTTGAGCCCAGGAGTTTGAGGTTGCTGTGAGCTAGGATGACGCCATGACACTCTAACCCAGGCAACAGAGTGAGACTCTGTCTCAAAAAAAAAAAAAAAGTTAACCAAAAATGCAATTGTTTCTTTCTGGACTCTCAGTTCTGTTCCATTGATCTGTATTGCTATATTTGTGCCAGTACCACCCTGTCTTAATTACTACAGTTTTGTAGTAAGTTTTGAAATCAAGAAGTGTACTTTACTTTTCTTCTTCAGTGACATGTATTAGTTTTATGTTGGATTGCCTATCTTTAATTATGTCACTTTCTCTTGAATCCTTTTTTGTCTTTCTTTTTGATTTTTAACGTTTTCTTCCTTTTCACCTTTTTCTTTTCTTAAGACATCATTTGTTGAATTTATTTGCTCTTGTTTCTTCTAATTTGAGCTTCATTCCTCAAAATTTTGTCTCTTTTCCAATTCTTTGAGTTCTCTCAGCTTATTTCTGAGTTTATCTAATTTTGATTTGTTTGTTTCATATTTTATATCATTTTCTTAATTGCTTTTTAGCTTATTTTGAAATAGTTTATATACTTTTGATCTGCTTTAACAGCATGCTTTTCTGTTCTGCTTTTCTTGTCTATCGGGCTGTCATTCTCATTATTTTGTATACTAACTTTGTGTGGGATTTTATCTCGATACTTTTCTGTTGCTCATTTTTATGTAAAATGTCTTTTCTTGAACTTTTAGACAGAGACTTGGTTCAAGTACCTTTTCTAACTTCCCAGAGCTCCCCTTTGTGTTGTTTTCAGATTGTTTTCCCTGATATCCTATCTCTCTTTCCTTCCCTTACCTTTTTTTAGACCTTCTTTTCTGTTGTCCTTGTCATGCCTTATTTTAATTCCTTTTCTAGCAGTTTCTCATTAGTGTCCTGAAAGGGAGCCTTCACTAGTCAATTTTGAGAGTTCATGGGGCTAGACTGTTCCAACTCGTTCAGACCTAATTATCTCAGACCCCTTGCTTTCATCCACTGTTGGGATGGACAGAAGCTCTTCCAGTTTCATCTACTGGTCCTAATTTGACCACTATGTTTTCCACTGAGTACTTACTGGCTACTAGGGTACTCTCCTTGTCTCAGGTCTGCATATGCCTTCTGCTTATTACCACAGAGTTGCTGATACTCTGTAGATCATGTGGGTGTTGGTGGTTTCTCTCCATGTGCTTGCATTTTGAGATTCAAGAGGATTTCTTATATCCTAATTTTGTTGTAAATGTTGTTCGTAGGTTCTGTTGTCAGTTTTATCTAGTTGTGCTGTCTGTTACTAATGTGAGAATTTGGAAAAATGAAAAAATTATACTTCTACTGCCCTGCCATGTCCCCTATCATATACTTTTTAAATTCCTTTATTGACATGTATGTGCAGAAGAATGTAAATATCATAAGTATACGACTTGATTTTTTACAAACTGAACAGACCTGTGTAAAATTGTAACCAGAATGTCATCATATTTTAAAGGCAATTTAGTTGGATATAAAACTGTAGGTTCAACATTTTTTTCTTTCAATGCTTTGAAAATCCTCCATTTTCTTTTGCATCCAGTGTATCTGTTGAAAAGTCTGACGTCCATCTGATTCTTTTTACTTCATATGTTAATTTGTTCTTTTTAGATTCTTTTAGAATATATTACTTTACTTTGATGTTTTTAAATTTCAGTGTGAATATGTCCAGGTGATAGTTTTTTTCTTATTCCCTTGGCACTCTGTGGGCTATTCCAATATGAACTCTTTCATCTGTAATTTTGGCACATTTAATCTCTTATTTTTGTTAAAAAAATATTTTTTTCTCCATTTTAATTTTTTCTTTTGCTCAGCCTCATATTAAATAGATGTTAATACCTACTCTTTTGTGTTCCTTTATTTAACTATTATTCCTTTTCATACCTAATATTTCCATTTTCAAAGCCCTTATTCTCCCATGTATCTCCTTCCCCAGCCTCTTCCTAGGCGTTTTACTCTGTCTGCTGCTTGCCTGTCTTGCCTGTCTATTATCCCTTGCCCCAGGCATATGCCTTTATATGCTTTCAACAAAGGACCCAGTGGAAGGCCATTCAAGTCCCAGGAGAGTTCTGATGGGCACAAAACAAGGTAAGCCCCTGAGCCAATCCTTCAGAGAGCTACCAGACAAGTCAAATTGTACAACTACAGTTCTTTGAGAACAAGGTCCACATTTCCCCCTGTGGTACCAGCAAGCCATACCAAGAATGTGGGCTGCCATCCCCATGGGGAATGAAGTGATGATATGTTAGTGAGCACAAATGTCCTAACACTCTCTTCTGAAATTTAGCAACTTCTTTTTTCATTATGCGTTCCTTCGATTGTTAGTTTTTCATTAGATTCCAGAGTTCTGAAAAAATTGATTCAGATCTGACCGTTTTTGCCAGCTTAATTGCTTTAGTGGAGGGCTGAATTTTTGGAGTTTCATCATACTCTGTCATTTTTGGTGACATCACTCCAGTATTTTTAACATCACTATTTTATTGATGCATCTACCAAAAACCAAACAAAATCATGTGTGCCTTGTTAACAATAGAAAAATCAACTTAGACATTTCAAGGTTATCAATCAGCAAGACGACGGTTAGTAAATTCACTAGGTCCAGCGATATTGTTAATATTGTTAGTATTGATAGTGTTAGGAATGGATAGTTCCATTCCACCACTTACTGGCTGTGTGAAATTGAGCAAGTCAGCCTCTCTGAGTCTCATTTTCTAATCTGTAAAATGGGAATAATAATAATAACAGTACCTACCTTATAGGGTTGCAGTTAGAATGAAATGAGATAATGTACTATTGGACGTTAAGCCAGCCAAATAGTAAGTGTTCAGTGAATGGTAGCTGCTGCTGTTCTTACTAAACATAATTATAGAATAGTTGTTACTAATCCACATTACTATATAATGTAAAAATACCTTAGCAAAACAAGATCAAAATGAAAATATGAAAAGTGGTAAAATACTAACTACCCTGGCCTTCAGTGAATCTGGTATGCTGTTCTAGACTAAGCATCTACAGGAATGAACTAAAATTGAAGGTTTTTGGGGGGTGGATGATGGTGGGAAGGCAGTCAAGATATTATCTTACCATAGCATTTGTCTTGATGTAACCTTTATGCCTGCATCTATCAGTTTTAGATTATAAACTTCGAAAGCATAAGGATCAAATATTTAAAATTTTTGTTGTGTACAGTGTGCAAGGTAAAACCCTTTTTGTATTGCAGCAGTTGAGTGCAGTTTAAAAAGTTCGGTAAGAATTTAGAGCAGAGTTTGTTTACTCTTGAAACATTCTAGAGTGACTTGAAGGCTCTGGGTGCAGCTTTTTAAAAAAAGATTACTCTTAAAATGCTTCCAGGAGAGCTGTCAGTTTTCTTCCTGGCATTATGTGAAAACAAGTATTCTAGCTATCATATGAATTACGGTCACCTTAGGAATTTTTGAAGTGCAGTTGAAAAGAAGAGTAGATATTTTTGGAAAAAAACCGATAGGCTTTTAGGGCTCAAATAGACCTCAGGAAAAATGAGAGGGAGCAAAATTCAGACTTTTTTTTTAATGTGTACGTTTTGATAGAGGAGGATGGGTTTGTAGTATCTTTTGAAAAAGTCCCTTTTTTCCATTTGAGGAGCTAATTTAGTTGTTTTGGGCAAAATAGTGTTATCAGAAATACACAGTTGCATTCTACATCATGTCTGTTCAATTAGACCATGAGGAGATAATGGGATAGTAGTTAGAAACCTTTCAGGCTTGAGTACCATTAGCAGTACTAAACTAACAATTAAAAAATAGGCAGAAGAAGAAGAAATCAATGAACATATAAAAAGAAAAACAAAAAAAGGGGCAGCAAGGAGATAAAGAGAAAACACCCATGTTGAGGAGAGTGGCAGATTGCTATCAGAAATTGCCTGAAATGCCTGTGTTTACCTACCTCAATAGCAGAAATTAACTTTCAGCCTGCTAGAAAGGTACTAGATATGGATAAGCTAACAGGAATTTAAAATTTACAGAATGAAATATCTTCTTTAAAATACCTTTTCCATATAGTGTTAAGCAGGAACTCATTAAGTATCATTTGTAAGTCCTGGAGTTGGTTTTGTGTTTACATCAATATTCTCTTTGTCTGCACCTCTGTTATAAGCAGATTATGTCTAATATGACCTACCAAAGGACCACCTGTTATTAGACTTTGCTGGAATACTTATGAAGAAAACCAACATGTTTGGGATATGACCTGCATAGTGAGCCTTCTAGAATGATCCAAGTAAATGAAAATGCTATGTTGTATGAGTTTAGGGTAATTTTCCAGGTAATTTAGTCATCAGTGGCAATTTGACGTATACATAAAAAGCAACAAACAAACTAGCATTATAGAAAAATATAATGAAACAAAGTGGCAGGTTTACTACTAATTCAGATCGTCCAGGTATGGAACTGAGAGTTAAGAAATGTGCTTGAGGGTTCTCTTCCAAGTCCACATTAGTGAACATAAAGAGCAAGACTATTAAATTACCAAAAGTTGAAACTGTAAAGTGCAGAAAATAAGTCCGATTCTACTTTCTGGACTTCTTTTACATTATCCCAGCATTCCAGCCGCAGTGTGAAATGTGTGATAGCGTCTCCATTCTATGCACAAACACAATAGGACTAGGAATCTTAGAAGTACTGAGAGATTCATACCAATTTTCTAAAGTTCTTAGGTTCTAATAAACCAGGCCAATGAAATAATTCACTATTAAATATGTCTAAAATGTATCCTTGGTAAATTCGCTCTTAATATGATAAAGCTCTCTTTATGCATTTGTCTCCTAATTTTATGATTTAAAAGGAGTTGGTTCTGAAGTTTTTTCTTAACTTTTAATATTCGGTCATTGGTTTTTATTGCCCTGAATTTGGCAAATGCTTTGTAATTCTTTGTTACTGTATTAGCAAGCAGCGTGGAATCTCACACTACATAGTTAAAACTTATGAAGCAATGCCTGAGTTTCATGATGACAACAATGTTATGATAAATGAGCTTCTTATGTGAATGGGAACAAGGAAACTTATTTCACAGAAGTTGCCTGAATAGACATAAAAAGCTCTATGAAGAGTTTTTATGCTGTCTGCTAAATAGGCCTTGCTGCTGGTGTTATGCCCCCAGAGATGTGAAATTTTGGTAGATAAAAGGAAAATTGTTTGAGGAAGAAGGAAGTTCTGTGCATGTTTTTTGTGATGGTGGTTGTGGAGATTTTTTGGTGGGGGTGCTTTCTTTTGCCATGTCATTCTCAAAATCCTTGGAGGTTGAAGGGATTTTAGAAATTATCTAGAGGCAGGGGTCAGCAGTCTATGGCCCTTGGGCCAAATCCAGCATGCCACCTGTTTTTGCAAGGCTCCTGTGCTAAGGATTTTTTAAACTCCTTTTTAATGCCTGGGAAAACAAAAGAGGAATAATATTTTGTGATAGATGACAATTATATGAAATTAAAATTTCATTGTCCATAAATAAAGTGTTATCGGAACACAGCCAGACTCATTATTTACACATAATCTATGGCTGTTTTCATGCTACAATGACGGAGTTGAGTAGTTGTGACAGAAACTATATGCCTGCAAACTCAAAAATATTTACTTTCTGAAAATAGGAACTCAATGAATCCGATTTACCATAGTATAAAAAAGAATAAAATACTTAAGAATAAATTTAACTGAGTAGGTGAAAGATACGTATACTGAAAACTGTAAAACATTGATGACAGAAGTTGAAGGAGACAAATAAATGGAAAGATATCTCATCTTCATGGGTTGGAAGAATTAATATTATCAAAATTTCCTAAAACAATAGCAGATTTGACACAACCCCTATCAAAATTCTAATAGCATTTTTCACAGCAATAGAAAATATTCATTGGAATCACAAAAGACCCCAAATAGCCAAAGCAATCTTGACAAGGAGGAATAAACTTAAAGGCATCACACTTTCTAATTTCAAATTATATTACAAAACTGTAGTAATTAAAACAGTGTGGTGCTAACATAAAACCAGACATGTAGACCAGTGGAACAGAACGTAGAGCCCAGAAACAAACCCACACATATACAGTCAACTAATCTTCCACATGGGCACCAAGAATACAAGATGTGGAAAGGATAGTCTCTTCAATAAATCGTGTTGGGAAAACTGGATATCCACATGCAAAAGAAGGAAACTGGACCCTTGTACCATACATGAAAATCAACTTGAAATGGATAAAAGACTTAAAACATAAGACCTGAAGCCATAAAAGTAGAAGAAAACGTGGGGGAGAGGCTCCTTGACATTAGCCTTGGCAATCATTTTTTCGATATGACACCAAAAGTTCAGGGAACAAAAGCAAAAATAAACAAGTGGGACTATATCAAACTAAAAAGCAGAAGGCACAGCAGAGGTAACAATCAACAAAATGATAAGGCAACCTATTGATTGGGAGTAAATATTTGCAAGCCATATATCTTTTATGGGGGTTAATATCCAAAATATATAAGGAACTAACACAACTCAATAGCAAAAAACCCAAATAACCTGATTTTAAAATAGGCAAAGGACTGGAATACACATTTTTCCAAAGAAGACATAGAAATGGCTGACAGGTATCTGAAAAGGTGCTTAACATCACTAATTATCAGGGAAATGCAAATGAAAACCACAATGAAATACCCCCTCATACCTGTTAATGATAGTTTTTATCAAAAATATGAGAGATAACAGGTGTTGGTGAAGGTGTGGTGAAAAGGGAACCCTTGTACACTGTTGGTGGGAATCTAGATTGGTGTAGCCATTATGGAAAACATTATGGCGGTTCCTCAAAAAATTAAAAATAAAACTACCATGTGATCCAATAATCCTTCTACTGATTATATACCCAAAGGAAATGAAATCAGCATGTCAAAGAGATTTCTGCATCCCCATGTTCATTGCAGCGTTATTCACGATAGCTAAGATAGGAAATAACTGAAGTATCTATAGATGGATGGATGAATAAAGAAATGGTGGTGTATATATAAACAGTAGAATATTATTCAGCCTTAAAAAAGAAGGAAATCCTGCCATTTATGACACCATTAATGAACCTGGAGGACATTATGCTAAGTGAAATAAGTCAGGCATAGACCAGTACAGCATAATCTCACTCATGTGTAAGTCATCTAAAAAAGTTGACTACATAGAACAGAGTAGAATATCAGTTACTAGGGGTGGGGAAGTGGGGCAAATGGGGAGACATTGGTCAAAAGGTACAAAGTTGCAGCTATGTAGGATAAATAAGTCTAGAGATCTAATGTACGGTGTGATGACTATAGTTAATAATACTGTATTGTATGCTGGAAAATTGCTAAGGAGATTTCAGGTGCTCTCACCATACACAAAAAAATAACTATGTGAGGAAGTGGATATGTTAATTTATGTGACTGAAGTAATCATTTCACTATGTGTATATATACTAAAACATGTTGTCCACCTTAACATACACAATAAAAAACAAGTACAGTCATGTGTTGCTTAACAATGGGGATACGGTCTGAGAAGTATGTCTTAACAACGGGGATACATTCTGAGAAGTAGTACATCATTAGGCATATTACTCATTGTGCAACCTCATAGAGTGTACTTACACAAACCTGTATGGTATAGCCTACGCACCCAGGCTATGTAGTATATATAGCCTATTGCTCCTAGGCTGCAAACCTGTACAGCATGTTACTGCACTGAGTATTATAGGCAATTGTAACACAATGGTAAGTATTTGTGTATTTAAACATTTCTAAACATAGAAAGGGTACAGTAAAAATACAGTATTATAATCTTCTGGAACCACCATCATATATGTATGTAGTCCTTCATTGAGAGAAATGTTGTTATGCAGAGCATGACTATAAATATAAAATATACTGTGATAAGTACTATTAGCAGAAATAATGTAGGATACTTGGGATACAGAGTGTAGGGGAATTGTTATTCTTATATATTATACTTCTATGTAATCTTCTTCTTAAAGTTACCTTTACCTTTGTTAATAAGTATTCTTCTAAAAGATAAAAAAAAATATTTACTGTCTGATCCTTTATAGAGAAAAAGTTTGCCAACCCCTATTCTAGAGTCGTCAAATTTTATAATGACAGAATTCAACCTGATGATTTTGTGGTCTAATAAATGAAGACTCAGGTGAATTGAGCTGTCCAAAATCCTTATGCTATGCTGCCATTTATCCATTCATTCAACAAGCATTTATTGAATACTTAACACAGTAAAGAAAATCCTTTATTCCCCCAACTTTCAGCTGAGAACTGTAATTACAAAATCTAGCAAGACAGCCTACCATTTCTTTCCTGCTTTTCCTCCCTTTTCCTCTCGCTTTCCCTATACCCCCACCCCTGATTTCTAGGCAGGTGGGAAGAAAACCAAGTTTTATGTCAGACTTATATTTTTAAAGTAGGTTAAATGTAGTTTAAAACCACAGCAGTTTCTCTGTAAGAATGTATTGAGAGCTTAATTTTATTAATAAATATTTTAGGTTTTGATCACAGATGATTAATGATCAGATGATAACAGTATTCACACATGACTGATACTGTTAAGCATTACATGCATCAGGGATAGATAGTTGTAAACTTAGTTTTGTTTCTGAAGCTTCAGGAATGCAGAATATATAATTGACTCCAAAATTCCTGATGGGTTGACAATTTATAAATTGGTTTTTAATCTCTTTTTATTATTAGGTAATTCTTCAAGTGTCATAAACACTGAGCATAACTTGAGTTATGAACGTTAACTGTTATAAAAAAGGATGCAATCATTAGTAACCACTAAAAAAATTTACTAATAGATTATTTTTGGTAAAGGTTGAATTTTTTGCCTTAAATGAAGAATGCAATTGTAACATGAATAGATTTCCAAGTTTATTAGCCTCTTCACTTGAGTCTTGGTTTCATTTACATGGAGGTAGTTCTGTCTGCTAGATCGATGGTTTTAGTGTTGATATTCATTTTATAAATGCTTATCAAATGTCTACACAGAGCAAAGCATTATGCCCATGCAACTGTTTTTTGAGGATTAATATGTTTAATGATTAGTGGATAAATAGTGTTGATCTAAATGAGAGCATATATTATTATACTTGGAGGTCATGGACTCTTTAACTTTTAGGTTCTTTCAGAGTTTCTTGTTTTTTAGGTGAAATAAACACAACCCTCCAGTGTAAACATTTTAACTTACCTGCCTCCTAAAATGGACTGGCAAACTGTCATTTTCAGTATACTGGATTTATTTGCTATCTGTGCGTATTAGTCATGTCTGTTATCTTCAGTAGTACATGGTTTATTGTTATGTATGTCTTTGGAGGGATGGTGTTATAAATAAATTCAGATGCTAGATTTATTGAAGAAATAAATTATAATCTACTCACTTAAGTTTTTAAAAATTTAGTTAATAGCCTTTTCATTTCATTGTATAAAAATCATAGAATTTCAGAGTTGGAATAGATCTTAGAGGGCATCTAATCTAACCCTCTAAGTTTCAAATCAAGTTTCACAGAATTGATCATTTTTCTCCTGTTGCCCTCCTCAATTTGTAAGTGGAAGATATTTTGTTATAAACCCTTCTCTCAGGGTTCTAAAAGTAGAGGTAGTATTTAATTTATAAATGAATTATGTTTCAGAAATATTTTTAAGTCTGTTGTTTGAAACTCAGAGCATTTTTCCATAGGGACAATATTATATTTAATAAATAGTGGTAGGGTTTCAAGGCGAGCCCTCAAAAGGTGTTAAACCATTATGTGACTGAAATTTTTATCTTTGCAATGAGAGATGTTTTAAATAATTAGTGCTGGTTATCTCTGGGCAACAGGGAGGTGGTGATACTGTAGGAGAGTATGTCAAGGGCTCTCTTTATCTGTTATGTCTTAGGTTGGGTAGTGCTTATACATGGGTTCATTATATTGTTTTCTGAAGTTTATATGCCTGAAATATTTGATAATTTTAACAATGCTGTTTTATTACTAGAAGTTCAGTTTGAATATGAATATTTAAAAATTATTTATTTACCTTAAATACTGATGCTTTAGAAAAAAATGGTTTGATTAGAGAAGGATAAAGAGGTAGCTGGAAATTCTGAAGGGGACTTATGTGTACTTTCAAGGGTTTGGATTTGATGGTAGTTGTCATTATTTTGCACAATATCACTTCAGAATGTATGTTTTTGCTGTTAAGTGTATCACCAATATCAATCTTTTATCTAGTGGCCGTATAATAGGCACGGTTTTGAGAGAGAAGAAAGAAAAGAAAGCGGATACTCCTTCACTCGAGATAACTGGGCAAGATGTGAAAGGCAAAGATGATTACATTGCATGTGCAAACATGAGCAAGATCTTGTTTGATGTGCAGTTACTTGAATTAGGAGTTTCTGAAAAACACAAAAATGGAGTAAAGCTTGTAGAAGGTCTGAATATGGAGAAAGGCGGTAGGGAAAACAGCGGAGTTAAGTACCAGCAGGGTATCATTTACAGTACATGGCTTGGTTACTATGGCGAAAAGATTGGAGGGCACATGATACAGCGTAGGACCTTGGGTTCAGCAAGAAAGTGTGCAAACAGCCGTTGGTATTTTTGAAATTGTCATAGTTCAAGGAATGCCTTATATGTTTATAAATACACATAAGCAGAAATCAACTGTTGTTTATTACATTCTAGAAAACAAATGAGCTAATTTTCTCAGTAGTTTGTTTACATTTTTGTGTATAGAGGTTGGCTTTTGGTTGATTTGGTTTTTGGTAATTTTAGAGTGTACAACATTGATTTTTATATTTAGACATTAGTCCAACTGTACATTTACAACTCATTTACAGCTTAGGGAAGGCCTAAGTATTTCTTGTCTGTTGGGAGAGACTTGACCTAAGAAGCAAATTTTTCCTCACTAAATGATGGTGCATTTCAATTTTTTTTTTTAATTTGTAAAGTACAAAGCCTTATTCAAATGTAAAGCTCACAATCCTCTCTCCCTCCCGTTGGGCCTGCAGGGCGAGACCGGCAGACACCCAGGCACGGGGCCCCGGGAGACCTGCCACTGCTGGCACAGTGCCAGCAGCTGGGCATGATGGTGCATTTCAGAAAGATACGTGTCCATTTTACAGATGTGTGTGTGGTATTACCATGAAGAGGTTCTTATTCTGCCTTCTTTCAGCTCCATTTTTGGAGCATTATGAGAAAAAATACTGCCCCAGGGCAGTATTGTCAAAACTGATCTTGTGACCAGTATAAATTTGGCATTCAGATTAAGACAAAAGAGAGAACAGACACAAGGCAGTGCGTAATAAAATGCAGTGAAGGGAGTTAGAACAAAAGAAGAGTATTTGAAAAGAGCATAAAAGCCATTTAAGAAAGAAATGAGGTTGAAGACTTTGGTGGCTTTAAGAAACAAAGACTATTAAAAAAATAGAAAAAAGAAAAGAAACAAACCTAGAGAGAAAAGGGGTGAAAAGAAAATACAATTTGACATTGCAGGGGGGTGGCAAACCACTTTATTGAGGGAATTGGGGCAGGGAACAAAAAGTGCTTAGGACAATGAGATCCACTGTCTTCAGCCGGACTGGGACCTCACCTCCCAGGCTTTGTAGTCACGGAAACCAATTTTGACATTTTAAATGAGTGTATTATAATTTACTTTATACCTGAACCCCAAATTTTATTTTTTGAAATCTTTTTGGGTATGTGTTAAAAGCATAACCATTTCTCTAACACTGGCTATGGTTTTAATTTTATGTATGTTTATGAACAAAGGAAATAATCTTTGAATATTAACTGTCTACTCTGAAACTCCTCCCCTCCTTTTCTTCTCTTCAGCAGATCCCAGAGTCATTAAGAAATAATGCATGGCAGAGAGTGAGAAAATGCAATTCAAGACAATTATTAGATGCTACAAAGGTAAGATTAAGCAAGCACTTTTATATATAGCTAGGAAAAACGTGCAAGCCCTTGGAGCATTTCCCAATTTATACTACATATTTTACATTTCCCCAATAATTCCTCTTTTCATGTTTTTCTGAATACTGGCAAGATGAATAAGAAGGTATGTTTCTGCTAGAAATACAGAGAGAAGTCTTGATATTTTTCTACCCCTGGAGAAATCTATCTGAATCTCTTGAGATCAGTGCCAACTAGAGCAACATTTTCAGAAAGCTTTTATAAATGTAATGGCAGCATGTTGACATGTAAATTTATCCTGCTAATTTATATCTGATATATGGAATGCTATAAGTTTTTCAAGTGAGTGAAGTTTCTTTACCTTAGAAGATGTTCAGATAGCAGAATACCAAGGGATTCTAAGCTTATTAGAGCCCATGAGGTAAGCGATGCTGAGTTTATATGTTGATGAGGGTTATTTTTTATTGCTAATATAAATGAAAGATGTCTTTAAAAATTCCTAGTGCTTTAAATGAGACATGTAAAATCTCTGTGATAGAAAAAGACTAGAAAATTAGAAGATGGTCTAAATCCTGGATACTTCCTTTATTTTTTTCTTTCTGATTAATAATTATTTGCCATTAAGGTACAAGGCATTGTTCTAATTTATGCATAGGCTGTAGAAATGAATTTTATTTTCCTTTATTAAATTAAAGTTTTAAGGGGAAAATGTACTTAATATTCTCTTTGTCTGTGACACCACTAAATTTATTATATTTTAGTCTTTCGCTTTGTTGAAGACCTCATTACCTCATGTGGTATTCACCAGACCCCTTAATAAAACTTGTTGCTTAGTCTTTTAGAGGAAGAAATGTCACAAGGAGACATTGTCAGACAAACAATTACCTTTTGATGTTTTCCTTTTACAAAACGCTTTAAGATTGTTGATCCAAAAATCAATGACCCATTTATGACAACTACTTTTTGTGTCTCAAATAGTGAGAGCAAGAAGGCACTTTTGCTTTTTGTAATTCAATTTTCACAGCTTGACCCAGAGCTGATACTGTTATGCTATGTATGCTGTTGATACACGTTTGTGTTTGTAAAGAACTGTGTCCTTATTCATTAATTATTGATTATTATGGCTACTGAAAAAGTAACTTTAAATCCATGTACTTCATTAAGTATTTTTAATTGTGAAAACACTTTCAATATTAGCAAGCCTAAATTTTGAGCCTAATCTTTACTATCTTGTTGAATATTATATTTTCTCAAGTGATTTTACTTTTATATTTCTCTAACTTAAGCAGTAATCTTAAAGCCTTTTAAAAATTTTATAGTAGGTAAGATGTTTGCATATTTTCAAGGCTAGTTAGATTTATAGATAGCTTTATTTTATAAGTGAATCCAATAAGCATTGAAACCTACCGTACTCATGCGTAGGGCATTGTGGTATGTGCCATGGGAGATACAAAGATAAAAGATGCTGTCCCTAATCTTAAAAACTTTACCTTGTAATAGGAAAGACAAAACATGTATACAAGTGACTACAGGATAAGACAGACTATGAAGTATTAAAAATACTTTGTTTCTGAATATATAATGTGAGCTACACTAATAAGAAAAAGACTCAGTTGTGTAAAATCAACTGTATTAATTATAAAACAAAAATATTTACTTGCTTGCCAGTAATGGAGTAACAGATTATCAGCACTATGGTAGTGAATGACATCAAGAAAGCCCATATAAGTCAAGTAGAAGTATAATACAATGTTTACACATTAGCAATGTTTAATTAATGTTTAAACATTAATTTTTTTAAAAGCCAGTCAAATTTAGCAGTGGGGGGTTAAACATTAATTTTAAAAGCTATTTAGAGAAAGTGACTTCTGTATGAGTATTTGTTATATCTTAATATTCCTTGTATAAATTTAGCTATAAGCTAATTCTGATGGTGTTTAGCCAGACTAAAAGCTATGCCTCTGAATTTGTTTTGGGGATGTTCATTAGATTGGACTGTCTAAGCCAGATTTTTAAACATCTTAAATTTTGTAATAGCTAATAAACTGTTTGGTATCATCTTCAACTAGGCTCTCCAGGCATGGCCACTGATAGAAAAGAGGACATGTTGGCATGGTCACGCAGGAGGAGGGCTACACACAGACCCAAAAGAAGGGGTAAGAGCCAATAACAAGTAACTGGAAATTCTTGCTGATGTTTGTGCTTGCATGGCAGATACATGTATTTAAGATGATCATATTATAGAATATTTTGATTGACTCATCCAGCTGCATGTTCTTTAATGCACAACCTTATGAATTTACCATGGTTACATAGATGATATTTTCTCAGGCTTAAAACAAACAAAAATTCATGATTGACTAAAACTGAAGTTATTTATCAACCCAAATGCTTTAGTTCTTTAAAGTAGCATTGGTTGAGGTTATTTATCGTGTAATCTAGCCTTATAAATAAGTAGGCAAATTAGATTTAGCACTTACAAGTAATTCGTGTGTGCGCTTAAAGGTTAATGTTTCCCCTTCTCTATACTTAGATAGAAAGATCCTAGAATATCCCCTAGCTTCCTGGTAAATTCTCTATATACCTGATCCATCTAATTATCCATATTCTTTATCATTATCATTATTATTATCATTGCACAGGCATGCTAAGCAGTAGGGCCACTGAAATAAAAAGATTTAATTGCACTACACTTTTTCTAAGTGAGTGAAAATGTCATTGAAGTACTGTTACACAGTTCTCTGTCTGGCCCTTTTTCTCTGAGCTTGCCTTCATTTTCTTCCTCCGTTTGACCTAATCAGTATATATATGGTGTCTCTGAGTAGAAATGATATTTTCATGATTGGTGCTCAAGTGAACAAATTTTATATAAAAGTGCTCTTTAAATTGTAGAGAGCTAAATAACTATTAGTTATTTTATTGGTAGGAAGTGATTGGCAAGAAAAACTTTTCAATGCTTTTTCCCCTTTCTTTCCTAGATTCCCAGTGTAGCTCTTTTCTTTCAAGGAACTCAAAACACTTCACATTCATGGTTCTGTCCCGTTTTTGCATATTACTGTCCTTCATGATTAGTTTTAGAAATAGCAAAGTATCATAAAATAGAATTTTTAAAAATTAAGCCAAATGATGAGATTTCTTTATCTGTGCATTATTAGTCTTTGTTGTGCTATTTGACAGTTTTCAGGATCATCTGTCACCAAGGCCTCTTAAGGACAGTTGCTAATAATGTTCCAAACACAACCAAAAATATGTTGACTAATAAAGGAGAAGCAGTCAATTCTCTTAGGCTCAAGCAGTATAAACTTCAAGATAGTTTCTTTCTTCTCTAACAAAATAGAACAAAGCAAAACTTATTGTAACACTTTATATTTGGTCGTCTTTATGCTTTTTCCCCTGTCATCTTTATATTACGTTAGCCTTGTTAGCTAAATGGAATCATAGAATAATAGAGCTTGGAGGCCATACCAGAAAAAAGAGAGCATAGAGTTGTAGTTAAGAGCCTGAGCTACAGAGTCAGACTGAATTGTGGCTCCATCACTTCCTAGTGGAATGAACTTGAACAAGTTACTTAATCTTTTTGTGCTTCAGTTTCTTCATCTGTAAAATGAGGATGATAATAATACCAAAGGGAATTTAAATTAGTTACCTCCGTACACCATGTTAAACTAGCACATAAAAAATGCTCAATAAATATTAGCTGCTGCTGTTATAATGTGAGATTGTGAGGCCTGTCCTCTACTATAATCTATTCATTTTAAAAGTATGTATTGAATACCTGCTTTCTGCTAAATTCTGTGCTAAGTACTGAAGATAAAATAGTGAACAAGACAAAGTTCCTGCTGTCTAGAAACTTAGTTTAGGTGGCAGAATATCTAAACTGCCACAAAGAAGTTCTATCAATCTGACAAGTAATAGATTTTACCTTATAAACAGCTGAACTCTCTATTGCTTTACTAGTTAGTTAGTTAGTTAGAGGCAGGGTCTCACTATGTTGCCCAAGCTGGTCTTGAACTCCTAGACTCAAGCAATTCTCCCTCCTCAAGCCTCCCAAGTAGCTAGGACTATAGGCACGTGCCACCACGCAGGGCTTTGTTTTACTTTTTATTCATTTGCATCTGCATGTTCTTAACAACTATTAATTAGTATTAATAATACTGCTCAGAAGGTATTTAAAACATCTGTTTATCCAGTGTGGCTATCATCAAGGGTTTGTGAAAAAGGAA
Organism: Propithecus coquereli; assembly: GCF_000956105.1. Classification (NCBI taxonomy): domain Eukaryota; kingdom Metazoa; phylum Chordata; class Mammalia; order Primates; family Indriidae; genus Propithecus; species Propithecus coquereli. Next base: position 4,840,701 of record NW_012154840.1, read on the forward strand.
TGACAATTTCAGTATTTGAAAACTTCTGTTTTAAAAAGATGAACTAAGGAATTATTTGTTTTATAATAAAATCTTCAGATTTTTTAGGGATTTTGAAGCTTTACTACTGTATTTAAGTTTTTATTTATATGCTTTTTTTGAAGAAGCATCTGTTTCTAAATTTAGTTAGTCCTGTGCTCCTAATAAGAACATGAATAATGCAGAACTTAATGAAAGGACTACTTCCCAGACTTTGCTTGACATACTCTTTTTTTTTAATGTTAAAAACACATTCTCATTGATTGGATACAGATAGAGCTAGTAATTTTAGAAGAGAAATTAGCACTTACTAGAGCAATCAGAGAGCTTTGTATAAATCTTGATGTGATCAGAAGTGAAATAACAATTTAGAGTATTAAAAATTGGAAGATTGGGGAGATAGTGAGATAATGAGTCTCTAGGCTTGTTAAAATGAGTGGCACTCAGACCAGTGGACAAGAATACCTGGATGACATGGGGTAGCTATTTTCTAGCTCTGATTTCATATAATCTTCATTTGATTTCTCAAATTGTCTTCCTTTTGGGATAGAAAATTCACTGGCCAATGTGATTATCAGTCTGTTTCGTAGATTTTTTTTTACTTGTAAATTATTAAATGTACTGTTGGGTACAAATCCATCTCATGTGTAGCATAATCCATTTAAGAAAAGGGCCTAATCACCACTTTAATAAGCTCTACATTGAAGTTTCAGACCAACAGAGCTTAGAAAACAAACCCTGAGATACAGAGAAAGTAACAATAATTGCAAAGCCTTTCCTGATAATTTTTTATTGTTATTTTTTTTCTTTCCTGACAATTAATACATATTTTCCTCTCCCATCCAAAACTCACTATACTTATATCCTCAACAATATGACAAAAATTTTCTAGTTACCCTTTGGATTTTTCAGTTACACATCTACTGAACTTGCTTGTCTTCTTTTGACGTAGCTTTTATCAAGCCACTGTTATCCCTAGCAGTTTTGAAATGGTGGTTTTAATTATTCCTTTAATTGCACTTGCTGGGTTGAAGAGACAGTTCTCTTCTCTGGACAGTTTGCTTATCCCTTGAAATTGTGGGTACTTCCAAATTCTCTGCCAAATTGGTTCCTTAAGGAGAAAACATTTAGCTTACAGCCCATTATTTTTACAAAACTGATAGCATTCCAAAATTTTTTTGTATATATTTTTTATTCTTCACCACAAGTTTTGCCCCCAAGTAGTTTCTTTCTAAATCAATCCTTTGATTCTGTGAGTTAGTACATTTATTGCTATTAGAATTTAGGAATGTCTGCAAAACCAGAATTCTTAGATAAATTAATTCGTCATCAGCTAATTCTTCATCTGCTGTCTTTACCAAAAGGTCATTTTCTTTTTTCTTACTCTTTCATTTTCTTTTCTTTTCTTTTTTTATTTTTATTTCAGGGTATTATGAGGGCACAAACATTTTGGTTACATTTTATGTCTTCGCCTCACGCAAGCGAGGGTTAGAGGCATGCCCTTCCTCTCTACAATGCTCACTGTGTCCATTAGTTGTGAGTTTACCCCCTCAGCCCACCAATCCCTAGAGAATATTACTGCCATGTGAGCTTATCAAAGCCCCTTGGGCTTCACTCCCTTGAAAGGAATAAGATTCTGGTAGAAAAATTTGCTGTTGTTTCAGTGCTTGACAACCTTTTCTGGAGAGAAATATAAAGTTACCCACCTGAGGAGCAAAGCATGTATTCAACTTATTAATATACAGTTATCTTTAATATCTGAAAATTCTACCAAATGAATTGCTCCAGGCATTTTGATTTTTTTTTATTCTTCTTGTGCCCTGTCCACATGATTATTAGCAGTATACATTTACTTATACCACATTTGCCCATGAAGCACTACTTTTCTCCCTCAGATCACACTGTTGAAT
>NW_012154840.1:4854588-4856788 GCF_000956105.1 Propithecus coquereli
TAGATTTCCAAAAATATAATTAAAAGTATTTGCTTAAAACAAGCATAAATGAAGTTTGGCTGTAATTTGGTTACTCCTCTTACATAGAAGGATTAATATTTTGTTTTAGAACCCAGTTCTTACCACTTATTTCATCCTTATACCATGTATGTTCTCTTTTATTTACTCATTCTTTTCCCTACTCTAAAAATATTTATTGAGAACTTACCATACAAAATATTGTTCTTGGCATTGTAGAGTATTCAGATACGAATAAATCAAAGTTCTTCCCTCAAATCATACAGGATAAGGCAAGTTTTATTTTATTGCCATAATACAAGGTAGGTAACAAATGATTTAAAGAAGTACCAGTCAGGTATTGTGGGGTTTCAGAGAAAAGGTAAGGAACCACTATGATGGGGAGTTGGGAAAGGTTTCAGAGAGGAGATGGCATCTGAGATAGGCCTTGATTGATGAGTAGGGTTATTACAGGCATAGGAATAGCATGAACAATGGCCTAGATGTGAGACAGCATATATTATAGTATGTGTGGAGAAGTGAGTAGTCTGTTTTGGGTCCCAGTGAGAGGGAAGTGTTTCAGAGGAATTGGCAATAAGCTTAAAAAGACAGATAAAGCTCTTAATGTGAAGTATCTTAACTGTGAGACAGAAAAATATATTATGTGGTAAGTAGTAACTTCTATTTTGAATACAAGAGCAATAAGATTAGAGCTGTGTTTTAGGAAATTAACCTGGCCCTGTTGTAGAAGATGGACTAAAGTGGTAAGAGACCTAAAGTAGGGATACCATTCATTTCCTGCATTCATTCAGCGAATATTTACTGACCAGTTGTGAGACTGACGTAATATTCTAAGTAAGAAGCAATAGCGCCAACTAGAGTGGTGGTCGAAATAAAGATGCAAGTGACATTGTGAGATAACAGTCAACAGACTTAGCAATGGATGGGCTATCAGAGTTTTTAAAAAAGGGATAGCATTGAAAGATGATACCAAGGATGAGAGAATGATAATGCTTTTAACAGAAGTAGATAGTAAGTCAGGAAGTCTTGATTGGGAAAATGAAGATCTTGGCTTTGGATATGTTAAGTTTGAGGTGCAAGCAGAGCATCCAGATAGGACTGGCTATTCAGCTAATAATACCAAATGTAAGACAAGCTCAGGAAGGAGCCCAGACTAGAGAGATTAAGAGGTGATAGTTGAAACAGTGCAAATTAATGAGTTCCCCAAGGAAAAGAGCAGAAATAGAAGGAAATAGAAGACAAGTGGGGACAGAACCTTTGATTAATGTGTTCCTCTAGGGAAGTAAAGTAAGCAGTAGAGGAAATTGAGGAAATTGGGAAGGAGTAATTGAAGAGTTAAGAGTAAAACCCAAATCATTCACAATCAGACTCCATTTTTGTGTCTCCTTTCTCATCCGTGGGTTCTGTTGAGTAATCTCCAATGAATCTCACCCATTCCTGGGGAGAGTATTTACTTAAATCAAGACCCTGAACAATAAATCAAGAATCCATACTTTATTCTATTTGTTTAAGCTGAACAGAGAAAACAGGTACTATGAATCGAATTTTGGTAGCTAATGTTGAAATTTTTTTTAACTCTCATGTTCATTTTTCACCCAGTACTGGTTGCAGAATTGTCTCTTACATACAAATTACTTAAGGGTAAAGGTGATTCTGAGCTCTTATGCAAGACATAATTAGCAAATTGGCCTTTATTCCTTTTTTAGTTGAATGCAAGTACCTTGCTGACAAGTTAAAGGCAGATTGTTTTCTGGACTTTCTTTTGAATTGAAGAAAACTGGTCAGAGCATGACTAATTAAGCTAGCCGAAGGGAGGAGTCTTAAATAATGACATTTGTGTTAGAATTTATTTTTAGAGTGAGTTCCAATCCTTCAAAATACAGATTTCTGTTGCTTCATGACAGGTAAATATCATGGTATGAAATCTGGATTTAAGCTAACTTCCTTAAGGACTGAAATATTTTTAGAAGGTTAATATTTGGTTCTTCAGTCAACAAATACTGACTGCCCATAGAATAGAAAGTGGTGCATTAAACTCATGTAAATGAATTGCAAGTAAACAGAAATGAATATAGAAAATCCTCAGAAAGTATGTTTGATTTCTTTTGAATCAGGAAAAGGAAGAAATTGCCAGATGTTATGATGAATGCCTGCTAGTACTTCCAAAGCATATAGAGAACTA
>NW_012154840.1:4856838-4858043 GCF_000956105.1 Propithecus coquereli
ATCTCTTTATTTTGGTTTTAAAAAGTACAGTTTTGATTCTTAATATTCTGCCTCTAAAGTTGAAACTAAAACAAAAGGATTTAATGAGAATATTGTCTCAGAAACATGGGAAAAGGAAAAATGTGACATTGATTTAGGTCAGATTAAAGCATGACTGTAAAATTCTGTTTTTGTTGAAATTTTTAATAACCCAGACTCTGTTCAATATAGTTCATACCAAACCCCTACTTTCCTAAACAGAGTATTGTAACTCTGCACTACTATGAGTTTGGACTTAGGACTTCAAAATGTTTTAAATAAAAACACTGAAAAATAGCCCAAGAGTATATAAAACTTTTGACTACAAAGATGGAAATATGGAAATGTTTTTTAAAGTTTTGTGTAATATTTTGATAGTTTAATAAATAAATGTATAGCACCTGTCCCTTGTTACCACCAAATACCTTTTTAGTAATATGAAGGTGGCTAAAACTGAAAGTAAGAAATTTACGAGAAATGAGTAGCTTTTTAAAAGTAATTGAAATAGTTTCTTTTTCTCCAAAATATTGTGACTTTGAAAGATACTGGCCTTAGATTCAGAATAAAAAGTTGTGTTTGTAATGTTTTCATGTATTTCTCAAATATTTATAGAACTGCATTATTGAGGTATGGTTAAATTTGAAATGGCATATCATTCACTGCTTTGTTTTCTTTCTTTGAACAGTTAAAAGATGTTGATACTCGGAAAATCATAAAAGCAATGCTTTCTTATGTGTGGCCCAAAGACAGGCCAGATCTAAGAGCCAGAGTTGCCATTTCCTTGGGATTTTTGGGTGGTGCAAAGGTAAGAATAAGAGAAACTATACATTGTATGTTGCTATAACTAAGAAATAAGACATTTTCTAGGCGTGAATTCTGGACTGCTATAAACCACTTTGGGAGGAACATGGCCAATTTTTAGGACTCTCATGTAGTTTACATAATTATTGTATTCAGTCAGCAGAAATTATATGGCAATGCCCAATTTATCTCTGGACCAGACTTCTGAAAGCCTCAACTTAATGGAATTCACTCCTGAAGCCAGTGTAATATATAAGAACATTGATTGTAACAAAGCATAAGCAACTTTATAAAAGAAGCTCCTCAGAGCCTCATTGGCTCCTTTTTAGTACATATTATTTCTGATAAGTTTGGTTCCCCAATCCTGGTAAATTGAAAATAGCATG
>NW_012154840.1:4862628-4864194 GCF_000956105.1 Propithecus coquereli
AATTTTTCTGAAAAACACTTTAAAATGAAACCATGCTACCCAAAGCCTTTAATTAAGTTGAGAAGTATGATTTATACCCTAGAGTACTTTTTTAAATTAAAAGACTATATTTTAGAGAAGTTTTAGGTTTACAGAAAAATAGTGCAGTAAGTGCAGAGTGTTCTTATATACACCTCTTTCCTCCCAGTGCAGTTTCTTATATTACTAATATCTTGTGCTAGTGTGGTTGGTACATTTGCTAAAACTGATGAGCCAGTTATTTTAAAAAGGTATATTATGATTAACTAAGTCCATAGTTTACATTAGGACTCACTATTTGTGTTGTATAGTTATGTGTTTTTTGGAAAATGTATAATGCCATTTATCTACCATTATAGTATCATATACAATAGTTTCCTTGCCCTAAAAATCCCATGTTATCCACCTATTCATCCCTCCTTCCTTCCTCCCAAATTCCCGACAACCATTGATCATGTTACTGTCTCTCTAGTTTTGCCTTTTCCGGAATGTCATATAGTTGGAATCAGTATGTATCCTTTTTAGACTGGCTTTCTTCACTTAGCAATATGCATTTCAGGTTCTTTCATGTATTTTGTGACTTTGACAGTTCATTTCTTTCTGTCACTGATTATATTACATTGTATGGATGTACCATACAATTTTATGGATGTACCAAACCTTCACCTTTTGAAGGACATCTTGGTTGCTTCCAGATCTTGGCAATTATGAATAAAGGTGTAATAAACATTTGTATACAGGTCTTTATGTGGACATAAGTTTTCAGCCCATTTGGATAAATAACAAGGAGCTTAATTGCTGGATTGTATGGTAAGACTATGTTTAGTTTTGCTAAACTGTCTTTTATAGTGCCTGTACCATTCTATGTTCCCACCGGCAATGAATGAGAGTTCCTGTTGCTCTGTATCCTCACCATCATTCAGTGTTATCAGTGTTTTAGATTTTAACCATTCTGATAGGTATGTAGTACCATCTCATTTTTGTTCCAATTTGTAAGTGCCTGATGGCATATGATGTTGAGCATCTTATCATATGCTTATTTGACATCTGTATACCTTCTTTGGTGAGGTGTCTGTTCACATCTTTTGCCTATTTTTAAATTGAGTTGTTTGTTTTCTTATTGTTGAGATTTAAGAATTCCTTGTATGTTTTGGATACTAGTCTTTTATCAGATTAAGTCTTTTGTAAATGTTTTCTCCCAGGCTGTGGCTTGTCTTCTCATCCTCTTGACAGTGTCTTTTGCAGATCAAAAGGTTTTAATATTAATGAAATCCTACTTACTAATATTTCATGGATCATGCTTCTGGTATTACATCTCAGAAGTCATTGCCAAACCTAAGGTTACCTAGATTTTATCCAGTCTTATCTTCTAGAAGATTTATAGTTTTGCATTCTACATTGAGGTCGATGATCTATTTAGAGTTAATTTTTATGAAATATTTTTCTGAATGATTTAGGGTCAGTGTCTAGATTTTTTTTTCATGTCCAGTTGCTCTAATACCATTTATTGAGAAGACTATCCTTTCCCCGTTGGGTCGCCTTTGTTCC
>NW_012154840.1:4865472-4887042 GCF_000956105.1 Propithecus coquereli
CCTACCTCTGTTTTCTGGAAGAAATTATAGAAAATTTGCATCATTTCTTCTTTAAGCGTTTGGTAAAATTCACCAGTGAAATCATTTAGACCTGGTGCTTTCTGTTTTGGAAGGTTATTAGTTATTGATTCAACTTCTTTAAAGATATAGACGTATTCAATTTATTCCTCCTTTTATAGAAAGGGATCTTTTAAGGAATTTGTCCATTTCATCTAAGTTATACAATGTGTGGGCATAGAATTGCTCATAACATCCCTTTATTATCCTTTTAATGTTCATAGAATCAGTAGCGATGGCTCCTCTTTCATTTCTGATATTAAAAATTTATGTATTCTCTTTTTTGTTTTGTTAGCCTGACTAGAGCCTTATCAATTTTATGACTCCTTATTGTTAACTTCCTCTGTTGATTTCCTCTTTTCAATTTCATTGATTTCTGTTCCAATTTTATTCTTCTGTTTACTTTGGATTTAATTTGCTCTTCTATTTCTAGTTTACTAAGGTGGAAGCGTAGATTACTGATTTTAGATATTTCTTCTTTTCTAATGTATGCATTCAATGCTATAAATTTTCCTCTAAGCACTGCTTTCACTGCATCTCACAAATTTTAGTAAGTTGTATTTTCATTTCTATTTAGTTCAAAATATTTAAAAATTTCTCTGGAGACTTCTTTGACCCATGTGTTATTTAAAAGCATGTTGTTTAATCTTTAGGATATTCTAGCCACCTTTCTGTTATTGTTTTCTAATTTAATTCCATTCTTGTTGGAGAGCATATTTCATGTCATGTATACCCTTTTAAATTTGTTAAGATGTGTTTTGTGGCCCAGAATGAGGTTTATCTTGGTGAATGATCTCTGAGTTTGAGAAGAATGTGCATTCTGCTGTTATTGGATAGAGTATCCTGTAGGTGCCATTTAGAATCAAGTGATTGATGGTGCTGTTTATTTCAACTATATGCTTACTGATTTTCTACCAAATACATCTGTCAATTACTGATGAAGGGGTGTTGGAGTCTCCAACTGTAATAGAGGATTTATCTATATATTTTTTGCCTGTTCTATCAGTTTTTGCCTCACGCATTTTTGATATTTTGTTATTAGATGAATACACATGAAAGATTGTTGTATCTTTTAGGAGACTTGACCTCTCTATCATTATGTAATGCCCCCTTTTTAATCCCTGTTAATTTTCCTTGATCTGAAGTCTGCTTTGTCTGACATTAATATAGTTACTCCATTAATATAGTTACTTTGATTAGTGTTAGCATGGTATATATTTCTCCTATATTTACTTTTAATCCATCATGTCTTTATATTTAAAATGGGGTCTGTAGTTAGATTATGTTTTTTTAATCCACTCTGACAATCGGTCTTTTAATTGGTCTATACTATTGACATTTAAAATGATCAACTGATAACTATTGGATTAATATTGACCATATGCATAGCTGTTTTCTATTCATTGCCCACGCTCTTTGTTTTTTGTTTTTGTTTCAGTTTTCTTTTAATCTTTTTCTTCCTTCTCTGGCTTTAATTAAGCACTTTATATGATTTTGTTTTTTCTAATCTTGACATTCTAATTAAATTTTTCAGTTTTTTTAGTGGTTGGCATAGAATTTGCAATGTATATTTATAACCAATCTAAGTTCACTTCCATATAACATTATACTGCTTCATGGGTAGTGTGCATAACAGTATTCCCAATTTATTCCTCTCATCACTTATACATTGCTGCCATTCATTCTACCTATTCATAATCTCTAATTACCCAGTACATTGTTGCTGTTATTAATATGAAGAAACTGTTATCTATTAACAGATCAATTAAGAATAAAAAATAAATGCTTTTATATTAATTTACTCCTTCTCTAATATGCTTCCTTTACTCGTGAAATCTGAGCTTTTGTTCTATATCATTTTCTTTATCTCTGAAGAACTTTTTTTTTTTAATAACAATTCTTAGAAGACACATGTATTGGCAACAGATTCCCTCAATTTTTGCTTTTTTTGGAAAGTGTTTATTTTTTGTCACTTTTAAAGGACAATTCCACTGGGAACAAACAATTCTAGATTGGTGGGTATTTTTTTTCCTTTTAACAGTTTAAATATTTTAGTCCACTCTATTTGCTTACATAGTTTCTGAAGAAAAGTCCAATGTTATTTTTTTTCTTTCAAAATATTAAAGGGGTACAAATGTTTTCATTACATGGACACACTGTGTAATGCTGAAGTCAGGGCTTTCAGTGTGCCAGTCACCAGGACAGTGTTCATTGTATCTGATAGGTAAATTTTTATCCCTCACCCTCTTCCCAACCTCCCCCTTCTTAGTCTCCAATGTCCTTTGTGTCTCTTTCTGCCCCTGTGTACCCATCACTTAGCTCCCACTTATTAGTGAGAACATGTGCTATTTGTTTTTCCATTCCTGAGATACTTAGGATAATGGTCTCCAGTTCTATCCAGGTTGCTGTGAAAGACATTATTTCATTCCTTTTATGGCTGAGTAGTACTCCAGGGTATATGTGTGTTTGTGTTTGTGTGTGTATACATATATACACACCACATTTTCTTTATCCTTTCATGAATTAATGCGCACTTAGGTTGATTCCATATCTTTGTGTCTTTGCAGTTGTAGATTGTGCTACAATAAACATTCAAGTGCAGGTGTCTTTTTGCATAAAATGATTTATTTTCCTTTGGGTAGATACCCAGTATTGGGATTGCTGGATTGAATGGGAGGTCTGCTCTTAGCTCTCTGAGGAATTTCCATAGAAGCTGTACTAATTTGCAGTCCCACCGACAGTGTTCCTTTCTCTTTACATCCACACCAGCATCCGTTGTTTTTTGACTTTTAAATAATGGCCATTCTGATAAGAGTGAGGTGGTATCTCATTATGGTTTTAATTTGAATTTCCCTGATGATTGTGATATTGAGCATTTTTTCATATGTTTGTTGGCCATTTATCTATCTTCTTTTGAAAATTTTCTGTTGATATCTTTTGTCCACTTTTTGATGAGGTTGTTTGTTTTTTTTCTTGCTGAATTGTTTGAGCAATGTTATTTTTATCCTTGGTCCTTTATAGGTGTTATTCCCTCTGGATTCTTTGTTATTTTTTTTTAATAATTTTTTTCCTGCCTAGATGTTAGTATGTACTTGATCTTTTAAGATTCTTTCTATCTTTGTGTTTTGTGGTTTTTTTTTTGCAGTTTGCATGTGATATGCCAAAGTGTAGTTTTTTTTAGGATTTATTATGCTCAGTGTTCTCTGAGCTTCCTGGATCTGTGGTTTGGTGTTTTCATTAATTTTAGAAAATTCTCAGCCATTATTATTTCAAAATATTTCTTCTGTTTCTTTTTCTCTTTTCCTTCTGGTATTCTCAGTACACATATGTTATACTTTTTATAATTTTCCCATAGTTCTTACATATTCTTTTCCATTTTTAAATTCTTTTTATTCTTTGCTTTTCATTTTGTGAAGTTTCCATTGACATAAATTGTCAAGCTTACTGATTCTTTTCTACTGATGAGCTCATCAAAGACATTCTTCATTTCTCTTATGGTATTTTTGATCTCCTGTGTAACCTTATAACCTTTTCATTCTTTCTTAGCGTTTTCCCTGTCTCTGCTTACATTACCCTTCTGTTCTTGCACACTATCCACTTTTTTATTAGAGCCTTTAGCACATTAAGTTCCTGGTCTGATGATTCTAAAATCTCTGCTTTATCTGAGTCTGGTTCTGATGCTTAGTCTGTCTATTTAGACTGTTTTTTGCCTTTTAGTATGCCTTGTAATTTTTTTCGAAAGCTGGACGCAGCCTTTGGAGTAAAAGATACTGAGATAAATAGGCCTTTAACGTGATTTATGTTATAAAGGCTAGGAGTTGGCTATCTCTAATATTTGTTGTAGCTGTAGGTGTCAGAGGCTAGAATTTCCTCTAGTGTCTTTATCTCCCCTATTGTCTTTGAGTTTCCCTAAAGGCTCCTTTTTAAATAGGTTCTGAATTTTACAATCCTTTCAGTTGTAATCTTGTTATTATAGAGGAACCTTATTGATGTGATGGTAAGTGGGGTGGGGAGAATCCTTCTATAATCCTATGATTAGGTCCCAGACTTTTGGTGAAGCCTGTGTCCCTAGGATGTGACACTCACAAGTGCTTCTAAGCTTTCCCCTTTCCACTTAGATGAAACAGGAAGGCTGGAGGAGGTGGAACTGGGTATTTCCCTTTCGCCATGATGGTCATACTCTGATAAATTCCAAGTCCGTTAGGCTTTGATAATATAGTTTCCCTTGAGGGAGAAACCCTTTGTTAATGAAAACAGAATACTCTGGACATATTACAAAATGGTTACTTTTCCTCTCTCCCTGCTTGAAATATGAGGGAATTTTTCTTATATATTTACCCTAAAAACTTGGTAAGGATATTGGAGGTAATAGTCATGAAAGTTTGTACCCCTAGGAGTCTTAATCTTTAGGTGTAGTCCTTGCTTATTCTCCCGCAATTAATCAGTTGTCCTTTAAGTGTTCCTGCCTACCATTTACTGGTTCCAGCCACACCTTCTTCTGCCAGTAAGCTGTGATTCCATATATTTATGTTTCTCCAGTTTTCAGGGCAGTAGCTTGCTCTGTGACCTCAATTCTCTGTTGGATCCAAGAAGAGTTGTTGGTTTTCAGTTCAGCTTTTTTCTTATCGTGAGTATGGGAGTCATGATTTCCAAGCTCTTTGTAAGTCAGACAGGAAACTGAGAGTCCTACCCTGCAATATATTTTAACTTATTACCAGTTAATCCAGATACCTGCTAATTTTATTAATAGGTCAAACAAATTTTAGGGTACAAGGCCATATTAACAAAAATTAATGACAGGACGTTGGTACTTTGAGACAGGAGTCTTTCAACCTCCTCATTTGCTGACAAATTCATAAACTCCTCTTTCCTCCTCCTCAAACCACTTGTCCTCATTCTTCTGATGCAGCCTTGGGGACAAGTGCTGAACTTTTGGTAACAGAATTTGCCATCCCTGGGTGGGCCTATCGACACCGTGGTGGAATGGCACCCCATGACTGCTGGAAGAGGGAGGGAGCAGCCCTGGGTCAAAGCCATGGGTCTTCGTAGGTAGGAGTAATTTCTTTTTGAGGTGAGAGAGCAAGGGACAGCCCCAGCAGCTGCCAGAGCCTATTTTAGCTCCGGGGAGCCCCTGTCTCTGTCTCCCCGAAGTAGATGTGGCTCCCCACAACCTGAACTGAGGTGAGGAGAAGGAAATGGATTTGGAAATGTCTGCACAGCCTCAGCCATTTGTTGAGTAAGTATACCCTGAGACCTCGATACCACCCATTTGGTGGGGAGGGGTTCAGACCTTCTTGTTGGCTTTGTTTTGAGGCACTTTTTGGGGATGGAAATCATGAGGTTAAGCGGAACTATGGAACCCGGTTTGAATTTGGAGTTCATTTGTGGTTCCCAGGGAATGGGAGGACTAGGCCACCATTTGGGGAGGGTTTCCCAGGGAACAGGGGGATTAGAACACCCATTTGGAGAGGGTTTTGAATCTTCCAGCCCTGTGGGGCATTTGTTGGGGGCCCAGGAAACAAGAGGATTAGGCCACCCGTTTGGGGAGGGTTTTGAACCTTCCAGTTGGGGTGATGTCTCCTTTGGATTCCCATGACCATTTGTGGTGGTGTTTATCCCTTTTGGATTTCCATTTGTGAATCTTCCAGCCCTGTGGTAGGACATTTGAGGCACTGGTTGAGGTTCCACTTGGGGTGGCATTTGTCCCCTTTGGATTCTCATTTGTTTGATAGGCCCTGGAATTTTTGTATCCCCTGTATTGTCTGTTATTTGCGCATTTTATTGCAACATAAGGAACTTCCATCTCAGAGTCCCCTGGGAAAAACTTTGACTGAATGGTTAACTTATAGCTATGAACTCTCGTGTAAAGACAATGGTGTTATTGGAATCTAATGTATGTGATGGAGTGTGAGGAGAAGTGGCTGTTAAATGAAAAATCTCATTTTTTTGACAAGCCATGGCATTTTAGATTGTTTGTTTTGAGAATTCCCTATATTGTTTGTGTGTGTTTGTGAGTTTTTGTAGCACTTGCCTGATGAGATTTTGTATTGTGGTACTGCTTATGTGGAGTGTGAAGAAAAGTGGTAGTTGGTACCACTTGAATGGAGTGTGAGAAAAAGTGGTTGATTGGGTTTATTCTGAGATGTTGGTTCTTTTCCCAGGAATTTGTTGTTTGGACCCTAATTTTGATTTGGAGGTGCATTCTAAAGGGTCTTCTCCATTGCCTCTTAAATCCTTTAAAATAAAGAAAGACAAGAAGAATGACCCCCTTTGGGCACCCCGGTTGGTTTATGGCACCTCTACTTGCAAGTATTTGTATAAGGTTCAAAGGCAGGCCAAGTTTTCTAGGATGGCCAATTCTTGTGCACAAATTTTTACTAAAAGGCAAATTATATCAAGGAAAATTCAGAGCTCAAATGGTTGACCTGCTACTGCAGAGTTAAAATGTTAAGTCTCAAGCTCTCTGCTTGAGATAAACTCATCGTTTATGGTATACAAAATGATCTGTGTTTGTAAGATTTTTGATAAATGAGGTCCTCCCCCTCCCGCCCCTGCCGCCAGAGCTACACAGCTGGCTGGAGTGAGGAGCTAGGCAGGGCCACAGCCCAGGGGTGGGCCTGGCAGGAGGGAGGACTGGTGCACACACCCTGTTGCCAAGCGGAGTGCAGCAAGGGGGAAGGAATGCCTGCCGCCACCACCATCCTGGCACCATGGGAGGGGCTGGAGAGGACACCGCCTGAACTAAATCTTCGGTCCCACACCCAGTAAATTATGACTCAGGGTTAAGAATGGTCTCTCCTGGCAGCAGACTCAATTTGGGCCGGAGGGAATCCATAGCTATAGCAGAGCAATTTACAGCAATATCAGCTAGAGGGCTTGAATGTGCAAGAACAGCTTCTGGCAGGGTCCTTTGAAACAGTCAAAAGGAAAGGGCGAAAAAGCTGCCCTAGACTGACTTTTTGTAAAGAAGAAGGACCTTGAAAGGAACATTGCCCAAAATTGCAACAGACTCCAGGTTTCAGGAAGCCTCCAGGAGAGCAAATAGTTGTTCTTTTTTTTTAGGTTCAGGACTCAGACAGCAAAGGAGGGGCACTGGAACCGCCCGCCTCGAAATATCCCCACAGGAGCCCTTGGGAAAATTGACAGTGGGGATTTGATTGGCACTAGCTATGTGGACAGAATTGGTCCAGGGGGGTCCCTGCCCCCATCTGCCACCCCAATCCCTGGCACCAGCCATGCCTGGTTCTCTGCGAGCCAGGCAGAGAGTGGCAGGGGAGGGGACCAGGGGATAGTGAGGCAGCTGTAGACAAGTGGTGACTGAGAAACTCATCACAGCGGGCCTAGGAGGCGGACCTGGGCGAGCAGCAGGATCACCTGGGTTGTTTCAGAAGTGGCAGAAGCTTACCTCCAGGGTGGGTACCACCGAGCTCCTGCTGGACGAATACCAGGGCCTGATGAAGTATACAGGAGACTGCCATTGCGCTTTGAAGTTCAGGCCTCAGGAAGCCTGCACATCGTTCAGTCCAGGGAAAGAGGCTGAGCAGATAGAGAATGGCATGCTGGTGATGGATGCCGTGGACAGACAGCTACAGAGATGGATTGGCAGCTCCTCCTCCTGCAGCAAGGACATCAGCAGGCCACCCATTGTCAACAGGACCCAGGAGCACACTCTGCTGAGTGCTGGACATTTCATAAGAGTGATAATGGACCCTCCTTTGTAGCAGAGGTAACCCAACAAGTAATCAAAGCCCTACACCTAGAATAGAAATTACATACATCCTGGAATTGATACAAAAAACCCGTCTAAAATGAGATAGGGTGTTGCCGCTTGCCCTCCTTTGGATAAGGGTAGCCCTTTAGAAACAGGCTTAAGTTAAGCCCCTAAAAAATAATTTATGAGAGACCCTTCCTAGTACCCTGGGGTAAGTATGGTAATATAACCGTAAGTAAAAGAGAATAGAGTAAAAACAATATGTCAAATGAGTGGGTCAGGTGCTAACCACTATGCATGAGTTTGCCTTTTTCAGGTCCCTGCCCCAGTTGGAAGCAGAGAAGTGGAAGGGACTCTGTGAAGTACCTCTAACAACTCACATGTCATTAAAATTGTCAGAAGTGAAACTTCGAGTCCATAATACCAAAGTAAAGAGGCATAGCCCCCAGGGGAGGGGCCAGCCTATAGGCAATCTAAAGTATCTGAGAAAAAGAAAAAAAATGAAAATGTTGATATTTTCACTAAAAAAAAAATGAATCAGGTTTACACATCATTTAACTTCTACTGGTTGCATTGAGATTGTTCATTAAGTATTAGTCTGATGTACTTTTCCCCTCCAAATTTTTTATCTCCTAGAGGTCTTAGATACAAGGACTTATAGGTTAGATTAGTAGAGTTGACACTGTATAAATCAACTGCTTGTCCATATTCTTTAATTTGCTTTCAGTTCTGAGGGCTTCAGCTGTAAAATAAGGTAAAACAAGTTTATTTTATGAATATTTTGAGTTCTTGATTTTCAATTTGCCTATACCCGTGTTTAGGTGTCTGTTACTTGACAGTGACATACAGTTCCTTTCTATTTATACATCTCAGCTCTGTTATGTTTATAGTCTCCTGATCAAACTATTATGTGAAAAACAATGAACAAATTTCTTAAAATATTATATAACAGTCTTGCATATGGAGTCTTCAGTGTATCTTTTATTCATGTAGGTTAGTCATACCTCTTGCTTCACTTTCTCAGAATCCATATTCAACTATGTTGCAAGGGCCGGGCGCGGTGGCTCATGCCTGTAATCCTAGCTCTCTGGGAGGCCGAGGCGGGCGGATTGTTTGAGCTCAGGAGTTCGAGACCAGCCTGAGCAAGAGCGAGACCCCGTCTCTACTAAAATTAGAAAGAAATTAATTGGACAACTAAAAATATATAGAAAAAAAATTAGCCGGGCATAGTGGCTCATGCCTGTAGTCCCAGCTACTCGGGAGGCTGAGACAGGAGGATCGCTTGAGCCCAGGAGTTTGAGGTTGCTGTGAGCTAGGCTGACGCCACGGCACTCACTCTAGCCCGGGCAACAGAGTGAGACTCTGTCTCAAAACAAAAAAAACAACAAAAAAAACTATGTTGCAAGGATTGGGTTCAATGGGCTATTTTCTGTTCAGGTTACTCTCTAATACTCAAAGTAAACTTTCTTTTATATGATGAAAATCTTTTATGTGATTTGTTTTATTACCCTGGTCTAATTTTCATGAATCAATAACTTATTTTATAAAGTATAAAAGAATTTCCATTTGATAAACTCATGTAATTGTTTTGTTGTTGTTGCTTGTTTTTTTTTTTTTCCTTTAAAAGAATAGAGACTTCATTTCTGTGAAGATTCTACCGCTACCTTGATGGTCTTTACAAATGATCCACGTACCTTGTCCAGTTTTCTTTCCCCCTTCTTTTGCTTTGCTAATCAAGTCTCCCTTTAGTGTCCTTGGTCTTTATTTTCTTTATCTCCTTCTGATTCTTTTGTGACTAGAGAGACAATTAAACAAAGAAACAAATTTCTACTTGTTCAGATATATTGGACCCTTCTTGGCAGCACTGCTTACAGAGCCCCTAGTTAACAAAAGCCACTCTGAAAGAGATTAATTATTGAGGCATTTGGATATTTAAAAATCTAAAAGAATTGGGTTCCTCGGATGACTAATGATAATTAAATCTGGAATTTGAGACTCTCAGCAAGCTTACCACATTGACCAGTAGTTTTGGCATCATGTAGATATGGCATACCTTTGACTGTCCTTTATGGTGATTTTACTTTTCCCTTAACTCTATTCTTTAGTGCCCCAAATTGTATATTTTTGTGCTAAAAATTGGGTGAACTCAATTTCTTAATGATATGCCAGTCTCTGAAAATTCAAGAGTTTAGCAGATTACATGTATGAGTTAAGCTTTTTTGACCTAGGGGTTTGGAGAGGGGAAAAGTTTTATGAGCATAAGTCTCTTTATTTCTCTTGTACTTAATGTGTACATTGCAGTCATAGATTAAATATACCTTTTGTCACAGGATTATGATCTAGTAAAAATAACCATTTTCTTAATTTTTAGAAAGTAACAGGTATATGAAACTTTATATTGAATCAGTTTTGGTTGAAGTACTTTGTCATCTAGACTTATTTTTAGACATCTCCTATCCCTAGGGAACCAGGTATGTTGTGACCTGAAACACTAACTTTATTTTTTTAATTAATGTTAATGTATAAGCAGTGGAATGTACTCTTTCTGTTACACATGTCTATGATTTTTAACATATGTGTATATTCATGTGATTATCACCACAGTCAAGACACAAAAAAGTGCCATCACACCCAGAATCACCCTTGTGTTACACGTTTGTAGTCATATCCTCTCTAGACCCCTAACTTCTTGGAAACATTGATTTGTGTTCAGTCACTGTAATTTTGTCATTTTGAGCATACCATATAAATGGAATCATGTGGTATATAATTGAGCTGACTCAAGCCATTGAATATGTCAGTTTCTTTTCATTGCTCAGTAATATTCCATGGTATGGATATAACAGTTTGTTTATCCCTTCACCCATTCAAGGACATTTGGGCAATTATAACTAGAGCTGTCATAAACAGTCAGGTACAGGTTTTTGTTTGACGTAAGTTTCCATTTCTGTAGGATAAATACATAGGTGTGGAATGCTGGATCATACTAAGTATATTTTTAACTCTTTAAGAAACTGCCAAACCGTTTTCTAGAGTAGCTGTTTTTGTATTCTCACCCACAACGTGTAAGAGTTTCTGTTGCTTTGCTTCTTTGCTAACACTTGGTATTGTCAGGTATATAGTGGTATCTTGTGGCTTTAATTTGCATATATCAAGCATTTGTGAAGTGTTTAAGTGTTTTGTCCATTTTTTAATTGGGCTATTTGTTTTGCCTCTTGACTTTAGGAGATTCTTTATATATTCTGGCTGTGAACCTTTCTCAGATACATGATTTGCAGAAATTTTCTTTTAGTCTGTAGCTTGTTTTTTAAGTCCCTTAATACCATCTTATGTAGAACAAATGTTTTTAATTTTGATGAATTCCAGTTTATTTTTTTCCTTTATGGATTATGCTTTTGTTGTCATGTATAAGAACTGTTTGCCTAAGTCAAGGTCATGGAGATTTTCTATGTTTTCATCCAAAAGTTTTATATTTTTATCTTTTACATTTAGACATGTGTTCCAGTTTTTAAAAAATTAAATCTGAACTGGCAGAAGTGCTCCATTTTGAATTAATTCTTGTATGAGGTTTAAGTGGAGGTTCTTTTTTTTTTTTCCCAACACCAAGGCTATCCTTTACCTATTGAATTTTCTTTGTTTCCTATAGCTGCTGTAACAAATTATCATAAACTTAGTAGCTTAAAACAACACAAATTTATTATCCTACATTTTGGAAGTCCGAAGTACAAAATTAGGTTTCATTGGATCAAAATAAAGGTATTAATATTTGGCATGGCTGTGCTCCCTCTGGAGGCTTTTGGGAGAAATCTGTTTCCTTGCCTTTTCCTGCTGCTAGCATTTGCCTGCATTCCTTGGCTCATGGCCTCTTCCTCCATCTTCAAAGCCAACAGGGTGTCCTTTATTCATTTGCTGAGACATCTATTTTTTTCACTTATTTCAAGCATGTTCATAAATGTTCCTTGAAGTGCTTTTATGATGGCTGCTCTGATTTCTTTGTCAGACAGTTCTAATATTTGTGTCCCCTCAGTATTAGTACCTGTTGATTATATTATTCAAATTGATATCTTCCTGATTTTTGAAATGATAATTTTTTATTGAAATCTGGACATGTTGAATATTATGTTATAGGACTCTGGATCTTATGTGAATCTTCTCTTTAGCCGGCCTCCTTATGATACTGCTTCAGTGGAATTAGGGGTGCTGCCTCATTACTGCAGGTGGGGATGAAAGTCCAGGTTCCCACTTCAGCCTCCGTTGACTCCAAGGAGAGGGGGTTCCTCATTACTGCTGAGTGGAGTGGGAGTTTGGGCTCCTTGGTAGGATAAAAGACAATAGACTGGGAGAAAATATTTCTAAACCACATATGTAACAGAGCCCTTATATCATTAAGAAACTCTTAAAATTCAACAGCAGAAAAACAATCCAATTATAAAATGTACAAAAGACTTTGAACAGATATTTTACCAAAGAGGAGATACAAATTGCAAATAAACACATGAAAAGATGCTCAACGTTATTGCCATTAGGGAAATGCAAATTAAAACCACAATAAGATATTACTACACACCTATTAGAACAGTTTCAAAATAAAAAAAAATGATAGCACGTGTTGGTGAGGATGCAGAGGAACTGGATCACTCATGTTTTGTTGGTATTGTAAAATGGTACAACCATTCTGGAAAGGGTGTAGCAGTTTCTTAAAAAGTTTGACATAGACTTGCCATATGACTTAGCAATTGGACTTTTGGGAATTTATCCAGAGAAATGAAAACTTATGTCTGCCTGTATGAGAATGTTAATAACATCTTTACTCATAATAGCCCAAAACTGGAAACAAACAAAATGTCCTTTAGAGTGAATGGTTGAATAAATAGTCCATGGAATGAATTGAATAATGGTTGAATAAATAATCTATAGAATAATAGTCAGCAATAAAAAAGGATGAGCTCTTGATACATGCCACAACTCTGATGAACTTCAAGGGCATTATTCTGAGTGAAACAAAAGCCAGTCTCAAAAGATTAGCTATTAATACTATATGATTCCATTTATAATATTAAAATATTCTCAAAATGACTAAACTATAGAGATCAAGAACAAATTAGTGGTTGCCAGGGCACAAGGACTAGGGTAAGACAGGATAGAATGGGAGTGAATATAAAGTGGTAGCACAAAGGAGTTCTTTTGTGGTGGTGGAATAGTTCTGTATCTTGATTGTGGTGGTTACACAAATTTGTACATAGGATAAAATTTCATAGAACCATGTAAACAGTCATATACCTGCCCCCACATACACACGAGTACAGGTTTAAAAATGGTGAAAACTGAGTGAGTTCTGTAGTCTAGTTAACAGTAGTGTGCCAATGTTAACTTTCTGGTTTTGATACTGAACTACAGCTATATAAGATGTCATTAAGGAGAGGGTACATGGGTCTCCATACTACTTTTGCAACTTCCTGTGAGTCTATAATTATTTCACAATTAAAAGTTTTAAAAACATATTCTCATTTGGGATGGCTTAAGTCTAGTTCTGCTGAAGGTGGGATATTGGGGGAAACTAGTATTTGCCACCCCTGCCCCAAAATATCACAAGGCCAGTGAAACCTACACATACATATTAATAAGAACATCTACACGTAATATAATCCTATTTCTTTAGTGTATTTCTTTCCTTTTTTAATACATATGGTATATTTCTTTCCTTTTTAAAATTACTTTTATGGTAAAACTGACAGTATGCAGTTATTATTTAGAGGTAGTACCATGTTTTAGCACTGTGCTAATTGCCCTTTTTCTGCCAGTAACAACACAGGACGGATGACATTCACGTGTTCTATACACAGGGATGCTCCCAAATGTGACTAAACTCAAAAACATTTTCAAGAAAGTAAAATGGCACAACTTCATCGGTGATACATTAGTTTCAGTCATCACTCACTATAGCTGTGGCTATAGTGTGAGTTACGAGAATTGAATTGAATGCTAGTTGTAACTATCGCTTTTTCTCCTACTCAAGAAAGTGTATTGGAATGCAGGTGAGGGAATGTGGACTTATGTGGAAAACCAGGAGTCTGCTCAAATTATTTAAATTACTTGTGACATATTTTACAACTGTAGCTGGTTTAAACAGTGCAATTGAGAGTATCCATTTTAGAGTGCAAAAGAAGTAAAATGTATGTAAACTGCTAATATGGCTGATATACTAGGAAAAATTCCGACTTCAGGTGTCAGATCTGGATTTCGTTTTGTTTTGTTTTTAAGAGTAGTCACGTGCAGTAGTGAGGAGTGGGGGGAAAGTAGTAGAACAGGAGTTAAAGCTGTAACTGACTCTGAACAATCAAGTGAGATAACTCACTACCTTCGGATCAGCCAGATCTGGATTTTAGTCTCAGCTCTGCTGCTTACCAGACAAGTAATTAAACGTCAGGGAACCTGAGTTTCCTCAACGGTAGAGATAATACCCATTTTGTAGAATTACTATTTCTTTCCGCCCTCACCTTTATGAAAGGTACCTAGCACCATACCTGACTGATACAGCTGTTGTTCACTAAATGTTTGTTTTGTCACGAAAGGTTTGTACATTAAGAAGGCGGTATATCCATGCATATATACATATAAAGTGAGTGAGAAATATATCATAAAGATGATAAATATTGAGGCATAAACTATAACCAAAAGATAAGAGATGGAAAATAGAATAATGGCCAGCAAACATATAAAAAAATGCTCAACATCTCTAATCATTAGAGAAATGCAAATCAAAACCACAATGAGGTATCACCTAACCCCGGTGAGATTGGCCTCGATCAAAAAAACACAAAACAACAAATGTTGGCGAGGATGTGGAGAGACAGGAACACTTCTACACTGCTGGTGGGACTGCAAATTAGTGCAACCTCTGTGGAAAAGAATTTGGAAATACCTCAGAGAGCTAAAAATAGAAATACCATTCGATCCAGCAATAGCACTATTAGGCATCTGCCCAAAAGAGCACAAAACATTCTACGATAAGGACATCTGCACCCGAATGTTTATGGCAGCACAATTCACTATTGCAAGAATGTGGAAACAACCCAAGTGCCCGTCAATCCATGAGTGGATTATCAAAATATGGTATATGTTCACATTGGAATATTACTCAATCATAAGAAATGACAGTGATCTAGCACCTCTTACACTTTCCTGGATTAAACTTAAGCCCATTATCCAAAGTGGGGCACCACAAGAGCAGAAGAACGGGATCCATTTGTACTCACCATCAAATTGGTATTAACTAATCAACACATAAATGCACATATCAGAACAACATCTATTGGATGCTGGGGAAGGGGGAGGGCGGCGGGAGGAGGGGGGAGGAGGGAGAAGGAGACGGGTATTTGTATACACAAGGAGTGCAATGTGCACTACCCGAAGGATGGACATATTTGAAACACGGACTTGGAGGGGGGGGGAACCAAGGGCAACACACGTAACCTAAACATCTGTACCCCCATAATATGCTGAAATAAAAAAAAAAAGGAAAATAGAGACTGCCAAATTGAATACAAGTTTCAGAGAAGGCATTATGATAGAAATGAGATTCAAATTGGGCTTTGAAGAGTGGAGAGGTGGATAGGGGAGGGGAGGCCATTTCGAGCAGAAGCGAGAGCCTGAGGTTATATGGTTATAAGGGAATCAGAATTGAGACATTTATGCTATTTGGGACCTGCCATATATTGTTAGATTATATTTTGAAACATTAATGTTTAGGCAGTTTACCTCATAATATTACATTCTTAAAAGCATCCCAGTATCTGCTATGTATTTTAATGATATTGTTGAATGTTAGAACACCTGACTGGTTGCTAAGACTCTTGTATACCTTACCTTGAAATCTTGATTGGTAAGAGTTACATAGCTTCTATCAGTTCTGGCTAAACTTAGACTTGTTGACAGTAAATTCTTATGTTTAACAGAAATGGATGGCTTAACAATGGAACACTAATAAGAGCTGAGATTTCAGTGTTTTTGTTAAGCCTTATAGAACTGTTTTCACATGCTATTTATGTGTATCAGTTTAATTTCTTTAAGGAAAACCGTGGCATCTAACAAACTTCCTGTTCCTAAATGATGGTTGATGTTTTCGATACTATCACTACAGAAAATGTAAAATGTGAATGATTAAATATTTGCCTTGACTATAGGAAAGTATGTATTTAAAATTTTCTTTTTAAATTTTCTTTTGATGTATTCTCATGGAAAAATAGGTTCATTATTGAAAGCTTAGTTTGATATTCATTGGGCTCTTTTTGGTGTGTTATTGGGCAAAGAATCTTTTTGTGGTGCAAATAGATGTGTTTTTTTTTTTCCAAAAGTGAATCAGCCACAGATACTTGTAATTTATCTGCACGTGCAATCCTTTTTGCTATATAATTTCAGTTTTACCATTATTTTGGTGAATAAATCATCTTAAAAATATTTTTTGAATATCTACTGTATACAAAGCATTATGCTCAGCATGGGTAGAACAAAAAGAGTAATATGATACAGACTCTCAAGGCTCTAGTAGGAAAAGAAAATGCACACACAAACAACAATAAGACAGTTTGTCGTAAGTTCCATGTGCTCTGTAGGATTTCAGATAATGGAGAGAGCATTTTTGAGTGGCTGATCAGGGATGATTTCATGGAAGTGGGAGCGTTTGACTAATTTACATAGCTTGTAAATGAATATTAACATGGCCATGTGATATAGAAATCCTGAAATGATAGCTCTGCAAAGCCAAAGATTTTATCTTTGTAAATTGGGAAAATCATTCTAATACCAGTAAATGACAAATATCTAAATGTTACCATAAATACTGATTGGAGATAAATATTTGTACTTTTATAAATATATATTTTGCATATAATGAGTAATTGATGTTGTTTTGTTTTTAGGCCATGAATATTGTGGTCCCCTTCATGTTTAAATATGCTGTAGATAGCCTCAACCAGATGTCGGGAAACATGCTGAACCTGAGTGATGCACCGAATACAGTTGCAACCATGGCAACAGCAGTTCTGATTGGCTGTATGTGTGATTCTTTAATCTGTCTACAGGTGTTGACTTTCTTCAGGAAGGTTTCATCATATTTGAACAGATGACCTTTTCACCACAAACACAGCTTAGCATTTTGGATGTTTATTGTTTTATGCGAGATCTTTTTTGATATGTTTTTTCTTAATTTCTTTGTATGATATAATTTTCAAAAATTCCATGATAATCGTAGCATTTTCCAAGTTATAGGAAATAATAATATGAAATAAGACATTAAATTCATAACAACCATCTCTAATAGTTAGGCTTTTTATGAGATCCCTTTCCGTAAGGCCAGTTATTTTCTTGCTCCTAGTATTAGCTGTTAAATAGGAAATAGCTAAATAACAATATATATGTACATTAATATTTATTAAAATATACTCAACAGCCATGAAAAAAATTAGAACAGAATATGAATGCTGTGTGTCCCCATGCATTAGAAAGGACACTTTATGAGATTTAGGAGACATGAGTGAGGGCACTTGATTTTTTTAGGATCTTAATTTTATCATTCGTAACTTGGGGGAATTAGATTAGATCAAAAACCTTAATAGATACCATACGTTTTTCCACAGTAAGGCCATATGGACTATTATTTAAGTATTCTAATTGGAAGAAATCTTTTAATGTCTGAAATCTAGGGAAAAATAACACTGAATGAGATTCATGGTGGTGGAAAGGTTGGTACTCATTAGGCTAGATGATTTCTAGGTTTCTTTTAGTGTAAATATTCTGTTATATATTCATTCACTGAATTATTCATCGTACAGACATTTTCTGAGCCCTTGCCAGTTTTACACTCCTATGATTCCAATATTTTTACAACCCATTTTTTTTCCTGACTGTATCATTAGATGGCGTATCAAGAGCTGGAGCTGCCTTTTTTAACGAAGTTCGAAATGCAGTATTTGGCAAGGTAGCCCAAAATTCAATCCGAAGAATAGCCAAAAATGTCTTTCTCCATCTTCACACCCTGGATCTGGGTTTCCACCTGAGCAGACAGACAGGAGCTTTATCTAAAGCTATTGACAGAGGAACAAGGGGTATCAGTTTTGTCCTGAGTGCTTTGGTATTTAATCTTCTTCCCATCATGTTTGAGGTGATGCTTGTCAGCGGTGTTTTGGTAAGTAAAACATTTTTCATAATAAGCTTTTATCTTACATTCTCATTAGTAGCACTGAGTATTTGAAGCTATTGTACTGTTGCATGCCCATGGGTTTGAAAGCAAAATTTCATGATGTCAGGAAGATTATGCAGTTTGTTTAATTATTTTGCCACAAGCTTCAAGGGACTGTCCAAATTATTTATCATGTTATTATAAAGAACTGTTCAGTTCTACACATAGATCATCATTAACTAGTACTTGCAAGGTTTTTTTTAGCAGAGATTTCTGTGTGTGACATTTGACTGATATGCTCAGAATATCTGTTTCTATTCACCGTTCGTAACACTTTAGGCAATTTCATTATTTATAATTAAAAGTAGATTTTTAAAATTCTTCTTTATGCTTATTATACTATTTTATTATTAGCATTTGATGGTAGTATCAATGTGGCAAGTGCAGTTCGGCTTCCTTCCCTTGTTACCTAAAGTAGATTTTCTAAGGTATTTGATTTTTCACCTATTACTTACATATATAATTTCTCACCATCATATTTTTATTAAAATATTTTGACTGAGATTTGCTGTTGTGTATTCTAAACTGTTTGGCAAGAACAATGACTTTTTCTTTGACATGTTTTTCCAGTATTACAAATGTGGCGCCCAGTTTGCTTTGGTAACCCTCGGAACCCTCGGTGCATACACAGCCTTTACAGTTGCAGTCACGCGGTGGAGGTAAGGTATTCCCCAGAGGCCAGCCAAGCTTTAGAAACTAGTTATGCTTTTATAACATACATTTCATACCTGTGCAAATCTTTGTCTTACAGAACTAGATTTAGAATAGAGATGAACAAAGCAGATAATGATGCAGGTAATGCTGCTATAGACTCACTGCTGAATTATGAAACTGTGAAGGTAATATGTTTAATTATACTTTCCTCTGCCTTTTACACTGCACTAAGATTTGTTCTGCCATTTAATTTAATAGGTGCTGTAAGTTAGAGATTCAGATTAGGATAGGATTTCTAGGTGTGATAGAATAATTGTTTAGAAATTACCCATTTTACCTCCTCAGTTTTTGTTTGGCACCATCAGATTTTACCTTCGGAATTAATTTATAACTGCTCATAAATACAGTCATGCATCACATAACATTTTGGTTAACAGCGGGCAGCATGCGCAATCGTGGTGGTCCCACAAGATAATAATGGAGTTGAAAATTTCCTATCATCTAGTGACATCGTAGCCACTGTAACATCATAGCTATTGTAATGTCCTAGTGCAACTCATTATTCACGTGTTTGTAGTGATGCTGGTGTAAGCAAACCTACTGCATAGATGCCAGTCATAAAAGTGTAGCACATACAATTGTGTACAGTGCATAATACTTGATAGTGATAATAAACAGCTGTGTAACTGGTTTATGTATTTACTGTGCTATACTTTTTGTTGTTATTTTAGGGCATACTCCTTCTACTTATTAAAAAAAAAAGTTAACTGTAAAACAGCCTCAGGCAGGTCCTTCAGGGAGGTATTCCAGAAGAAAGCATTGTTATCATAAGACATGACAGCTTCATGCCTGTTATTGCCCCTGAAGACGTTTCCAGTGAGACAAGATGTGGGGGTGAATGATAGTGATATTGACGAACCTGACACTGTGTCGGCCTAGGCTAACCTGTGCATTTGTGTTTCAGTTTTTAACAAAAAGGTTTAAAAAGTAAAAATAAATAAATAAAACATTTTAAAAAGAGAAAAAGCTTATAGAATAAGGATACAAAAGAAAATAATTTGTACAGCTATATAATGTATGTTTTAAGCTGTGTTATTACAAAAGAGTCAAAAAGTTTATAAAGTAAAAAAGGTATAGTAAGCTAAGATTATTATTAAAGAAGGAAAAATATTTTCTATAAATTTAGCATAGCCTACATGTACAGTGTTTATAAAGTCTATAGTAGTGTACAGTAATGTCCTAGGCTTTGACATTTACTCATCATTCACTCACTGACTCACCCAGAGCAACTTCTAGTCCTACAAGTTCCACTCATGGTAAGTGCCTCTACAAGTGTACCATTTTTTATCTTTTATACAATGACCGACAATATTCATTACAGTGACATGTTATACAGGTTTGTAGCTTAGGAGCAATAGGCTATACCATATAGCCTACGTGTATAGTAGGCTGTACCAATGTAGGTTTGTGTAAGTACAGCGTGATGTTTGCACAATGAAATCACCTAAATGATGCATTTCTTAGAATGTTTCTCTGTCGTTAAATGTCATATGACCGTATACGGATAGCATCTTGATTCAGAATGAACATTAAGCTAATTAAACTGGCATATAAATTCTTGACTGTCAGAGTGCTTAACATAGTACGTCTCATTGATTCTTTCATTTATTTGTTCATTTTTCCATTTAACAAATAGTTACTGAATGCCTCTTATATATAAAGCACTATGCTAAGTGCCTTGATGGGGGAGGGTGATAAAAAACATGATTACTGTGTAATCTCTGCACTCCCAGAATTTTATAATCTGCTGGGAGAGTTGACGTGTGCAGGTGACTAGACAAGAAGGCATAATATGCTAAAGGCAGGGGGAACTGTTAGTTCAGAGTCCCAGGGGAAGGCTTTGTGAAGGAAGCATCATTGAAGACTTTTTTAAAATCTGGGTTTGAGTTAGCTAAGCATTTAGTAAATGTTCGTTGGATAAATTTTGTGTACTTTTCAAATACAATCCATTGTGGAAAACTGAAGGTGTGTCATAGTCCAATATATTGAAAGTCAATTTTTAAAATAGAGTTTGCAGTACAAAGTTGTATCCATACATGAAGTCTGATGAAAAGTATACTAATCACTTAAGAGAATAAATTCCAATTATGTTTGCCCATAGTTATCATTTTTATATATTTTGTAGTATTTTAATAATGAAAAATATGAAGCACAGAGATATGATGGATTTTTGAAGACATATGAGACTGCTTCATTGAAAAGTACCTCTACTCTGGCTATGCTGAACTTTGGTCAAAGTGCTATTTTCAGTGTCGGTTTAACGGCTATAATGGTGCTCGCCAGTCAGGGAATTGTGGCAGGTAATGGATCTGTGGTTATCACATTTATAGGCTGTTTAACCTAATTTTTATTAATAAAGATTAACGAGAGGAATGTGTATATTAATCTTAATTATAAAGGATGTTCAATAAAATGCTTTAATGTCCTTGGAGTACTTTCTTTTTTGTATCAGAACGTGTTCTCTTGATTGTTTGATAACGGTTTTTACTTCCATTTGTTTAGCACTGGCTGTCTCATTTATACATTTTATGGGTCTACAACCTGATTCTTTCAGGAACAACTTTTTTTTTAGCGTCTGATATTTCTAATTTCTCTTGTAGACCTGGAAAGCAATGTAATTAATTTCGTGTTCAGTCCAAAGGACTAAGAAGCAGTCTTATTATTTTTTTTTTTTTTAGAATTACCAGTAACCTTTTAATCTTTCTACTATTTTTTTCATTTACAGAACACTTCAAAAGCAAATCATGTCTATGCCTGTAAACCTCCCCACTCAGTTAAGATTCATTCACTGTGACCTAAATATGTGGTATATCATTCTTAATCATGATACCCATTTGGTCCAGTTTTTTTT
>NW_012154840.1:4887380-4890647 GCF_000956105.1 Propithecus coquereli
AGGAAACTGTTGCTAGTGTCTTAGGAAAGAAAGGAGAGATTTTAGCCTTCCATTTCTATCCTCACTTAAGCCATTCTTTTTTGTGTATAACATATATAGTGTACTGATGGGCTTTTCTATTCCACATAACATATACCAAGTTCCCTGTTTTACCTAAATCATGAATTAGAATACTTTGAGCTTGAGTACGCCTAAGACTTGTTGATTGTGTATATTTTGAACTGTATTCCATAATAGGCTATAAACTCCTCTTAAACTGGAAAAATTTATAACATTCATTTAAAATATACTTTTTTTCCCCCCTCTTTCAAATGCATGTTAAGGTACCCTTACCGTTGGAGATCTAGTAATGGTGAATGGACTGCTTTTTCAGCTTTCATTACCCCTTAACTTTCTGGGAACTGTATATAGAGAGACTAGACAAGCACTCATAGATATGAACACCTTATTCACTCTACTCAAGGTAGACACCCGAATTAAAGTAAGTAATCTATATAGTTCCTTTTCAAAAATATTTGAGCATCATCCTATTAATACGATGATCCTATTAATCCTATCAATAGGATCCTATTAATTATTCTAGGGAAACATTCTTACATCACCATGTTAGCAAGCCAATTTCTTTCTTGCAGGAATTGGGGCTATCATGTGTATTAATAGGTTGCTATAGCTTTCACATCTGTGTTTAAAAACCTTACAGTGTTAGCAAAGAATATTATATCTAGAAACTAAATTTTATTAAATTGAATTATTTGTACTTAAACTGAATTTATTTTTGCTAATAATGATACAGAATGTGTGATTGCCTCTCCTCATATCCTCAACCCCTTTACTCCCTTACCCATAATCCCCATAATCTCCCCTAAAAAAATGTTTGCCCAGAAACGAAAACATTCAGGAATTTTTACCTTAGCAGTGAGGAGTGAAAAAACAAATCTTTAAAAGCATGCTTGGAAATGGTTTAAGTCCCTTTATAAACCTCCTCCTTCCCCATTATTTTCCTTTTTCTCTCTGTGAATTAGAAAGTTGTCTGTATAGCTGTACTCTAGATAGTGTGTAAAGTGGCTTTTTTTTTTTCTCTTCCCTGCTAGGACAAAGTGATGGCACCTCACCTTCAGATCACACCACAGACAGCTACAGTGGCCTTTGATAATGTGCATTTTGAGTACATCGAGGGGCAGAAAGTCCTTAGTGGAATGTCTTTTGAAGTCCCTGCAGGAAAGAAAGTGGCCATTGTAGGAGGTAGTGGGTCAGGGTGGGTAATTTAGTTATTTATAAAATTCTACATTATTGATTGATGATTCCCAATGTAATATTTTTTTATCATAATAAAATGATTGTTGTGGTTTAAAATGGGGATTCTCTAATGCCAGTAGGAGCTAAATAACCTTTCCTTATCTCCAATTTCAGGAAAAGCACAATAGTGAGGCTGTTGTTTCGCTTCTATGAACCTCAAAAAGGTAGCATTTACCTTGCTGGTCAAAATATACAAGATGTGAGCCTGGAAAGCCTTCGGAGGGCTGTGGGAGTGGTACCTCAGGTATTTAAAAACAGAAAAAAATCATTTTTTGGTATTGGGTTGGTGGATCTCTAACTAGAATAATTTGAATCCATGGAGTCAACATATGCTAACGAAGTAGGTAGTATCAGATCCTACAGGGAAATTTTATTACCAAAAAGAGTTTTTTAAAAAATGGAAAAGATAAAAACTTGAATGGAAAATATGAATGATGGGAAGATGTCAGAGCCCTAGAATGATAGCATAATAGAATGGAAAGAGCACAGACCTGGATTCTAACCCTTATTTATTCTATGGCCTTGGGCCTCAGTTTCCTCATCTGTAAAATAAGCATAGCATTTATCTTACAGAGTAGGATTATTGTTATGAATTAGAAATAATATACGTAAAGCACCAAGCGCAATGTCCATTACATAATTGTTCAGTAAATGAAAGCTACTGTTATAATTTGGAAGTTTTCAACACAGCGAATTTATAATAATTACAAAGTAATTTGGCTGCCAACCTCAAATTTGTATGTGTGTTCACTACTGTGCCCTCCGTACCAGGCACAATGCCTGACCCATAGTAAGCACTTAATAAACATTTGCTGAGTGACTTTAGAGGGAAAATAAATTCAAAGTAAGATCTGAGAAGATAAGTAGTAGATAGCCTTATAGAATGTGAGCTCTTTTTATGTGGAAAGCTTATAGAGAGACCTGGGGATTAGTTACCACTAGTATTTATTAAAAGTTGACTTCTGGAACCAGAATCAAATCCCTGGCAGAATAGATCAAAATATGGGGGAGGGGAGGGGAAAACTGTTAGAAAGTGATTGGATGGGAATATGTAGGTTATAAAAAGGTCCCCGAGTGATCCAACTCACGGCACTCTTCTCCGTCCTGTCTTTCACTGAGAATCCCAAATGTTAGCCAGCAAATTACAGTTCTTTTTAACCCCCCAGTTCTGATTTTGGAGAGGGCCGTGTGGGGCCTAGAAACCTGCACTTTTGAAAATACCTCCTACGTGATTCTGATACAGACGGTTCATAGACTTTATGTTGAGAAACATCAGCCTAAACTGTATATCAAGTGAACTGGATTCTGGGCTGTGACTACTTAGGGCTCAGTGTCCTCATCCATGTAACTAGATTCCTGCCATTCTCTTGGGCAGTATAACAATTATCCTCATTCTTTTGAGACATAAAACATTACCAAAGGAAAAATATACATGGTCAGTAAACAAAAGAAAAGATGCTCATCCTTATTGGAGGCCTTAGCAATATAAGTTAAATCAACAATAGGATACCATTTTTCACTTAACAGATTGGCAAGGATTTTGAAATTCACAGTATCCAACATGGGCAAGGCTGTGTAAAACAGTATGTTGTTTTGCTGGTGAAAGTATACAGCTTTCCTGACAAGCAAATTGGCAGTATGTATCAGGTGCCTGAAAAATATTCATACCTTTTATTCTGATAATTCTGCCTTGTAGGAAATTTTAGTTAGGAAATGAACAGAGATGTGAACAAGTCTTTATATGTGAAGATATTCATTACAGCATTATTTATAATAGCAAAATTTGCAAACAACATAAGTGTCCAACAATAAGTAGATTAAATTATTATAGGACCAAATGTCATGCAGCCATTTATAAATGTTTTGAAAGAATATTGAGTATTATGAAAAATACACAGTGTATTGAAAAAGAGGATGCTCACAAAATATAATAGGCTAATTTTATAATGCTAAATTAATGCATTTAAGTAG
>NW_012154840.1:4890697-4891841 GCF_000956105.1 Propithecus coquereli
TACCATACGTTTTTCCACAGTAAGGCCATATGGACTATTATTTAAGTATTCTAATTGGAAGAAATCTTTTAATGTCTGAAATCTAGGGAAAAATATATTCAACAGCCATGAAACAAATTAGAACAGAATATGAATGCTGTGTGTCCCCATGCATTAGAAAGGACACTTTATGAGATTTAGGAGACATGAGTGAGGGTACTTGATTTTTTTAGGATCTTAATTTTATCATTCGTAACTTGGGGGAATTAGATTAGATCAAAAACCTTAATAGATACCATACGTTTTTCCACGGTAAGGCCATATGGACTATTATTTAAGTATTCTAATTGGAAGAAATCTTTTAATGTCTGAAATCTAGGGAAAAATAACACTGAATGAGATTCATGGTGGTGGAAAGGTTGGTACTCATTAGGCTAGATGATTTCTAGGTTTCTTTTAGTGTAAATATTCTGTTATATATTCATTCACTGAATTATTCATCGTACAGACATTTTCTGAGCCCTTGCCAGTTTTACACTCCTATGATTCCAATATTTTTACAACCCATTTTTTTTCCTGACTGTATCATTAGATGGCGTATCAAGAGCTGGAGCTGCCTTTTTTAACGAAGTTCGAAATGCAGTATTTGGCAAGGTAGCCCAAAATTCAATCCGAAGAATAGCCAAAAATGTCTTTCTCCATCTTCACACCCTGGATCTGGGTTTCCACCTGAGCAGACAGACAGGAGCTTTATCTAAAGCTATTGACAGAGGAACAAGGGGTATCAGTTTTGTCCTGAGTGCTTTGGTATTTAATCTTCTTCCCATCATGTTTGAGGTGATGCTTGTCAGCGGTGTTTTGGTAAGTAAAACATTTTTCATAATAAGCTTTTATCTTACATTCTCATTAGTAGCACTGAGTATTTGAAGCTATTGTACTGTTGCATGCCCATGGGTTTGAAAGCAAAATTTCATGATGTCAGGAAGATTATGCAGTTTGTTTAATTATTTTGCCACAAGCTTCAAGGGACTGTCCAAATTATTTATCATGTTATTATAAAGAACTGTTCAGTTCTACACATAGATCATCATTAACTAGTACTTGCAAGGTTTTTTTTAGCAGAGATTTCTGTGTGTGACATTTGACTGATATGCTCAGAATATCT
>NW_012154840.1:4894576-4901961 GCF_000956105.1 Propithecus coquereli
TATTAAATAAAGGAAAGCCAAGATCATTCTTCACCTGGGAAAGTGGTAATAGTAGGGAGAAGTTATTTGATAGTGAATAGTGTATTTGTCATCATAACTTCCTAGATCATAAGGGGATGTCTCCAATACTTTAGACCTCCTTACACTTGATCCTGTTACCTGCTATACTTTCCTTATAGGCAACTTCAATTTCATGTCCTTGTTGATTCAGTGGTCAAGGAAATTTGGGGGCTTATACATTTCTATTTAGGTGTTTAATTATGAGATTGCTAGGTTTAAGAATGAATTACCCTAAAATGACTTTGGATTTTTTTGGAGGATCTACAAAAATATTTCTTTGCCCCAAACTATTTGGATTTCAGAAGTATAATGATAGCTAGTTTAGTGTGGGGAGAAATCGTATAGATTAGGGGTAGGGTTAAGGCAAAAATAGAGTGAAGAATACTCTGTGTGAATTTTAATGAATTCCCATTCCTCTTCATCACAAACTGGTTTCATTTATTCACATTTATTAGGTACATACTGTGTACAAGCTACTATGCTAAATGATTTGATAGTTAAAAAGATGAAAGATAAACTGGCCTGCTCTCAAGGAATTTTCAGCCTATTAGAAAGTTTTGATCTAGGTTTAGAAAATCCTAAGCAAAGATTATTTTCAAATTTAGTTGATTTGTGATAGTTATTTGGTCATTACCTGGTAATATAAGATGCCTGTGTCATTCCAGTCCACCTTTATACTTTATTGCTCTTAGTTGGTGGTAGTTTCCGATTAATTAACCCATCCCCAAATTATGTGTTCATTTAGCTAATTCTGATGATCTCCAGTTTATGTAATATAGACTAGCCTTCTCAATATATGACATTGCCTCAGCCAGCTATGCCATGTTCCGTTTTCTAATCTTTGTTCTCCTCTCTGCATGCCTGTGGGGGTACGAATGGATAAAGATATTTTATTCTTATCTAATACGCATTTACCTAACAACTAAACCTCCCAAAATGAGCAACTTATTATTTAGAATCTATGTTAATAATTATGTTAGAGAATAAACAGACATTTCTTCTCCAAGTTTCAAAATACTATTGCATAGAATTAAAACTGAGTTAGTTTCCACTTGAAATTTGAGAGGCATGTCAAAACTAATCCTTCCTCTGAGTATCTACTTCTTTGAGGAGCTTTCTGCTACTGTGTTGATAGGTGAGTGGGGAGATAGTTCTTATGATACTTTGATAAGAGAATTTTGATCTTAGGAGATAGGGAAGGATATGGCTAGCATGAATATGAACTTACTAATACTAGACATAGGGAGCCCCTTTTACAGGTTGAAGATAATAATTGTGGAACAAGTAAAAATAAAATAATACTTAATATAACAGATAATCAACAGGTAGAGCTTGTTTCCTGAAGAAGTTACTGAAGCTGAAAAATACAAGTTTTTTCAGAAATTGGTAAATTAATGTATAACAGACAAGAAAAGAAGCCAAAAGGGGCATATTCAATAAAGCACCATTTCCTGTACTACCAACTATACTTCTATGTAAGATTAATGAACTTAGACTTGCAGGAATCCTAGTGATGAAAGAAAGATTTCTTTATATTTCACTAAATATTTTCACTGTTTAAGAAATATTTCCCAAATATTTATTCTTGTATTTAGGAATAAATGTGGGCATGTACATTGTGATAGGAAGAGCATTGGTCTAGAGCAGAGGTCTAGTTCAGATTTTGCTGGAACTTGCTCTGTGACCTTGAATCAATCACTTAACCTTTCTGGGCCTCTGTTTCCTTTCTACTTTAAAAATTTGAGCTGGGTGTGGTGGCATATGCCTATAGTCCTAGCTACTTAGGAGGCTGCGATAGGAGGATCGCTTGAGCCCAGGAATTCGAGACTACGGTGAGCTATGATCATGCCACTGCACTCTAGCCTGGGTGACAGAGAGGGACCTCATCTCTTAAAAAAAATCTGTTATGCTAGAGGCCTATAACAAATTACTAAGGGGAAATAAGAGGTATCTAGTATATACCCTTAACTTGGAAGAATGCTGTGAAAATAATAGCTTTCTGTCAAAAGAAAAATCCTTGAGAATACTAGATGAATGGTACTCTTTTATGTTAAGATATACAGTTAGATATTCATAGTTTCATGTCTTCAGGTTTTCAGGGTTCAGATATTGAATTTGTTTTTGGCATTGTGAATGCCTTTACATTGAAATTTTTCTGTCTGAGATTGCTGTTTATTGAAAATTATCTGTAATATAAGGTAACATATGTAATGAGCATACTTCTGGTCACAAGGGTAATTGTGAAATCAAAGTTGTTACCTCCCTGCCTTGTTCTCATTCTTTCGCCTGCCTCGAAGTCAGAATTCAGTATTGCTTGTATGTTCCAGGGAATTTAATTTGTCAAAGGATATCATATATCAACTTAGACTCTACAGCTTGGTAAAATGAAAAGTGATCAGGAGTATAGGTAAATGTTGAAGGTTTTAGTTGGCGGTTATAATCAATGGAAACTCTAGAAACATAAAATATGTCTACACTATGTTTACTTAAACTAAAATTTTTCTTTACCAGGAGGAGAAAAACAAAGAGTAGCAATTGCAAGAGCTATTTTGAAGGACCCTCCAGTCATACTCTACGATGAAGCCACTTCATCATTAGATTCAATTACTGAAGAGGTAAATGATGATGGAAATACAAAGCTCTTTAATGTTTAACTTTTTCCTTGAAAGTTTTAGTAAAATGGTATTTTGCTCTTTAGCACCTCCTATTGAAGTTCATTGAAGCAAAATGCCTAGCCCTTTTTCCCCATATGCCAAGTGATGATGGTTAAGAATGCCAGGTTGCATTGAACTAAATGTAGTGTTAAATCCATTTGCAAATATGGTTCCTTTTGGAACCCTGTGATACCTCATGCTGTTATTGTATTACGCTTGTATCTTGCAAAGGAATTGCCTAATGTGCTGACAGAGGAAGGAGGTTTTTTTTAATTCTCTCTCCTGTTGCCACTTAACACTCATTAAAACAAGTCACGTAAGTGATTGTGACACTTGTGACACGGTACACACCAGAAAGCCTTTCACTTATCATGGAGCAACTCACAGAGGTGCAAATCAGGCATACAATCTGCAGTGCTGGTATCAATTTGTATTCATTCCACAGGAAGTGTTGTGAGACACCAAAATATGACATTGACTTCATGACACTAACCCAGCAACTACATTAGACTTCATAACAATATCTTTCTATTACATACAAAAGTCTCAACAACAATGACAATTTTATAAACAAATCCTCTTAATCTAGAACTGAACATAGGCAGATTTTGTCAATGGCTTCAGTCACCTACCTTTTAATTTAATATATTGTATAAACCTGGTATTGAAGGATAGGCCTAATTTGGCTTTAAAGGGTGTATGACATAATTTTTTTTTTTTTTTTGAGACAGAGTCTCACTGTGTTGCCCGGGCTAGAGTGCCGTGGCGTCATCCTAGCTCACAGCAACCTCAAATCCTGGGCTCAAGCGATCCTCCTGTCTCAGCCTCCTGAGTAGCTGGGACTACAGGCATGCGCCACCATGCCCGGCTAATTTTTTTCTATATATTTTTAGTTGTCCAATTAATTTCTTTCTAATTTTAGTAGAGACGGGGTCTCGCTCTTGCTGAGGCTGGTCTTGAACTCCTGAGCTCAAACAATCCGCCCGCCTCGGCCTCCCAGAGTGCTAGGATTACATGCGTGAGCCACTGCACCCGGCCATGTATGACATAATATTTGCCTATGGAGTTAAGTCTTAGGACACATTATTTGATCTGCAACATATTTAAAACAATTTAATTTTGAAGTAAATTGATTAGCACGAGGATTTCTTATATTTAAAGTGAACTTTATGCAGGATCAGCCCTATTCATAGGAAAAGTAGGAACATGCTTATAAGAACTTTATACCTAAAATGTGTCATACTACCACCAATTAAAAGTCCTACTAACAGTTATCATTTGAGTCACACAGCTTTATTATGTCAGAGCATAAGCCATTAAGAGCTAACATAGAACCCCCAAGTGGAGGAATTACCAGAGGATTTGGTCAATTTTAATGGGCCTTTTTAAAAGGTCCAGAGTCCTCAGTAGGATGTCAGAGTTTAAGTTCTTAAGGGTAAAGAAAGGGAGTCCCCATAAACATCACAGTTTTTCTTAGGATTGGCCCTGTACTTGATTATCAGTCCGCTCTAGTAAAATATAAGGTCTTCTTTTCTTGGGTAACCATCTACTCTTGACAATTTTATACCTCTAATAAATAAAATGTTTAGAAAGATCTGTAGGAAGCTATTGGTTATATTCCCATCCCCCACACTGCTGTTTCCATCTAGCTAGCTACACTTAGACCCAGGTTTCCAACTATAGCTGAATATATATACAACTCTCTTATACTTTATAGGTGTAAACAAAATGTATTTTTCAGGATGCATTAAGAAGTCAATGCTTTTGAAAAAGAGATTTCCTCAAGTTAAAAATAGTCGTTGTCTTTGTCTGTCCTCTGAGTTTGAACTAAGGGAAAGCAAATGTTCCTGTACCCTTCGAGTCTCCTCTTTATTTGGTTTATTTTGAATTTCTCTGAGTCCTATCACTTGAGTCTCTCCTCATTTTAGTTTTGTTCTCGTTGATAAACGTCATATCTGGCTATGCTCCTGGTATCACTGTAATTGTTGTTTATTTGTTTTAAAGTATAGAAAATATCTACCTTATCCTAGACTTTGTAATTTAGAGTAATGTTACCTATCTTAAAGAATTTTTTACCATGATCATGTGATCATATTTGCCTCCTCTTTTTCTTGATTTTGTCCTCTTCTCTTTAGTAATTATCATATTAAGTCAAATATTTGATACTGACATAAAGTTTACATAATAAAAGATTGACATTTTATATGTTCCTTTAGGAAATATATGATTATTTTAATTTACATTTACCTAATGAGTAGTTCTTTTTTTTTCTCCTATTTTTCTTGTCAAACTTGTAGGCTATTCTTAGTGCCATGAGGGATGTGGTCAAACACAGAACTTCTATTTTCATTGCACACAGATTGTCAACAGTGGTTGATGCAGATGAAATCATTGTCTTGAACCAGGTAAGAGATTTAATTTTAAAGTTTAGTATTTCAGGAGCATTGGAAATTGTTATAGATACAAGAAACTTAAATACTGTTTCTAATAAAATATACAGAATTTGTGTTCTTTAGATGAGATTGAATCCTGATAAACATTCTGATTTTAGCCCCTTTTGATTGGAAATAATGCATATCACTTCTAAGAAGGAATAAATTGTATTAATTCACTTTCTATTAAAGTACTACAAGCAAAAGTTTGATCATGAAAGCATTAAATCTTCGTGATAGAAGCAGGTTTCCAAGGATATATATATATAATTTTTTTGCATTCATTTTTGCTCTGAATAGTATCTTTGCTGAATGTCTTTGCTATATTATTTATTTTTATATTTCTAATACCTGCACACACCTTTGATGTCTAAAGGAAAATTACCATAAAATAAAGCAGTCATTTTCAAACAAGGCCATTTTTATTTTATGTTTTTCCTTATGGAGAAAGTAAGAAAAAAGACAGCCCACTTCATCTTTTCTAAGGGAACTATTATATGAGTGTGCTGTGTAAATGTTCTGAACAAACCAGAGTTACCACTATTGTGATTGGTAGATTCGAAAATTGTAATAATTTTCCTTTTCTCCTCTCTATAAGGACCTCTTCTCCCCACCCCCTAGTACTTGCTTATTTCTAATATTGTTCAGTTTTCCACCTTGCATTTAGCCTTTTCTCTGATTATCTTCCCTTCTAATAAGTACATCTTCGATTCTTTATCATTTTGAAAGCCTGCATACTGAGAGCGCAGAGAGAAGCAGCATTCTCAAGTACCATCTATATATTTAGTTATTGAGAGAGACTTTTTCTCTCCACTAAAATTTCTTGTAGGGTATTCAGTGCTGTGATGTAATACTGTTTCCTTTCTAAGTTACATGTACACTTGTGACCCTAGGCCTTTCTGTTGATTTGTTCATAAATGTTTACATTCATTAGAAAATAAACTGATTTTTCCAGTATGATTGTACCAGAATGTCTTAAATGGGAAATTTTGTAAATATACCTTATTATATCATTGATATTCATGAATCAGAAGTAAAATCTGCTTTGTGCTTTTTATTAAACTTTCCAATTCTATGCAGTCATGTAGTTAGAGCTTGTCAAGGTACTTTAGCAGGCACATACTTACCTGCCTCATGCCATGATGTCCATAGTATCTATACAGTTATATCATATCATTGCCACTTAGGTTTTGGATTATAATTGGAACTAAATTATTAATGATCATAGCACCTGTATCTAAACTAAAATCTCTTTATGTTTATAATTTGATGGTTCTGTAGTCACTTGATTGTGAAGATCACAGATTTTCATTGCCTAGTGAAATTAAGATGACCTTTTGTTAAGTTGAAGGCCAATTCATGCTGCCGATCAGTTATGGTTCTCCTTGAAAGAGGCAGTTTTAGTATTTTGAAACGTTATTGGGGTCCACGCATCCTGCACCTTCAACAGTGCATTCTTTCACAATTTCTACATCACTGAATGGCTTCCCTTTTTTCCCGAGTATATAAGCGACTTTATAAGTTGTCTCAGTGGCATTATTTCCAGGTCTTATTGCTGCTTGAAAGAATTGTCTTTGATTGTATGTTTCATCTTTTAATTTCTGCAGTACAACCTTTTGCGCCTCTCCCTCTATTTTGAAATATTCATGGTCCTTATGAGTGTTATAATGTTGATGAGCATTGAATTTCTTTAATGTTGATATTGCAGTATCACAAAGCAAGCAAATCATCTTATCTTTAGCAGAAACAAGATAATATTGCAATTTCCAATCCTCATTAAAAAAGTCTATTTTCTTCCTTCAGCATTCTCTTGGTCTTCTTTGACATGATGGGTTGTTAAGCAGACAGAATTAAAAAATACTGTCAAGCTGTGCAGCTATTCACAAATTCCACTTCAAACAGAAACATAGTGCACCGCTGTCAAAAGCTGATAACAGACTGGTGTACCCGACCCCCATAAACTCTTGACAGTCAGCCTCGTGCGGTAGTGGAGCCAGTCGGCGGGGGGGAAGTTAGAACTAAATTATGAGTGTAGCAGCCGTCAATTTAGCCCTTATGGCTTACTAATGTTCTAATTGTGCCCATCAATCTGGGAGGATTATTTCATTGAAACTTATTTTATTCTTTGGTATCGTAAATACATTCATTTCAAAAATAAAAAATATAAAAGACGAACAAAAGTGTATTAATAAAAATAAAACAATTTGTTCTATAAAATTTAGATTCAGTCAAAAGGCCG
>NW_012154840.1:4902011-4918172 GCF_000956105.1 Propithecus coquereli
ATGTTCACTTAGAAAGTTCTTTTCTTTTCCAATATGAATTTGCTTTAATTTGTTTGGTAGTAATCATTCGGTTTGAAAACTTCTGCATCTCATAATGTATTAATAAAAATAAAACAATTTGTTCTATAAAATTTAGATTCAGTCAAAAGGCCGCCCTTGAGGACCTAGAAGGCCACAGGTTCCCCACCCTGGTCTGTGAGGTCTAAGGTCTGACTGATGTTAGTTCTATCGAGGACAAAAAAGAGGAGAGGAAATTATTAAAGGAATAATATAATACCAAAAAAGTGTCCAGAACTTCAGAGCAAGAGTTTCAGATTGAAAGGGCCTACCAAGTACCCACCACAATGAATGGAAAGGAAAAGAAAAAGCTACACCAAGGCACATTATCATAAAATTTCACAATTGAGGATCTAGAAAAGAACCTAAAAGCTCTGAGAGCAATATCTCCAGGGAGTGGGGGGAAATGAACTAATCGATTACCTAATATAGTTGATTATGAAAAAAATTGTATTCAGAAGGGTTTTATAATTCTCCAATAAACTTTGGAGAAATTTCCAATATTGACATAGAAAAATAAGCAAATGAAGTTACTAAATCTAGGAAGAATAAAAAACTATATGAGAAAATATGTGTAAAATCCCAGAACATACTTGGCTCAACAGGAAGTACTTACCTAGTCATATTAAGGTAAACACTGAACCACAATTTGTGATATAACTGATGTTATTAGGAAAGTGAAGAATGGAGCAGTGGGAATGTGGATAGTATAAGTGCTGAGTCTCCATCTTCCACAATATGAAGTCAGTAGATAATGCCAGAAATTAATAAATCAAGAAATAACAGTATAGTCTTATATGTAAGTACTCAGACATAGGCATGGACAAATTTCAGTTATTTTGCTTAAGGGTATATCGTAAGAGTTCTATCACCAGGAGTATCAGTAAAAGTGATAAAATTCCTTTTTCTCCCAGAATGTTTAACAATAGCTGTCAAGAGACAAATTAATTGTAGATCAGAGTTTGGAATTTATACCAAATCTGTGCAGTGTTAAGTTTAATAACCATTGTTAACAAAAATAGCTACTGGAAGAAGTAAACTTCTCGTTTTCATGAAATCTTTTTTATTTCATGAAATCTTTTTTATTTCAAAGTACACATAAGGATTTCAGGATATTATTTTTAAATCCC
Organism: Propithecus coquereli; assembly: GCF_000956105.1. Taxonomy (NCBI): domain Eukaryota; kingdom Metazoa; phylum Chordata; class Mammalia; order Primates; family Indriidae; genus Propithecus; species Propithecus coquereli. The sequence continues at coordinate 4,903,199 of NW_012154840.1, forward strand.
TGTATAAATAACAGTGCTTTTGATTTGAATATTTGCAGATTACAGAAAATATCACCTTCGTATACCTTTAACTTTACCTTTCTGCCCTCCAGAATTAAAAATAAAACATTAAAATTTCATTTCCTTTAAGTAAAATGGTGTTTATGGTATTAGAAATTTCATAGCTTTTTGTTTGTTCACTGGGACTGGGTAGCTCAACAGTGAAAAAGACATTCCTACCTAAGTTTTTCCCACTTATACTGTGGACGACCACTTGGGAGAGGTATTTTAATGAATGCAAATCCTTCAGAATTCTTAGTTAGAAAGTATTATGTATTTTCAGTTATTATGCTAGTTAAATGACCTTTCTGTATGTTTGCTTTTTAGGGTAAGGTAGCCGAACGTGGTACCCACCATGGCTTGCTTGCTAACCCTAGCAGTATCTATTCAGAAATGTGGCATACACAGAGTAGCCGTGTGCAGAACCATGATAACCCCAAATGGGTTGCAAAGAAAGAAAATGTGTCCAAAGAGGAGGAAAGGAAGAAACTACAAGAAGAAATTATCAACAGTGTGAAAGGCTGTGGAAACTGTTCCTGCTAAGTCACATGAGACGTTTTTCTTTTCTTTTTTGTTTTGGACTATACATTTGCACTGAAGCATAATTGTTTATTAAAAAAAATCATACATTCCCATTTTCTACAATCCTTCTTTTAGATGAGATTTACTTAAGAGGGGATTTGAGTTTTACATCTTTCACAAGCTATTTAATGTGGTATCTGCATTTATCCCCAAATTATTTTCTTGTTATTGCCCTGGTTGTGCTCAATGCATAATTTTTGTTAGCATTACCCTTTTTGAGGCCTAACGTTCCTTTGATATCCATAACCAGACAAATCAGATTGGTTTTCAAATTTTTGTAGTTGGTTAAACTTCCTTTATGTTAACAATTTAGAGGGAAAATGTTTCTTAAAGAAAAAGAGGATAGTGTAGGTTCATTGTTTCTTTTCCCTCCTCCCTCCAAGTGAAATACTTCATTGATGTTAAAATGAATTTATAAACACATTTAAAGTTAAAACTTGTCAGAAATAGACATGCATTTATAATTCAGTGTCTTACTTGATAGATACATATACTTAGAATTTTCGAAGTATTTGCAACTATGTACTTTTTGGAGGAAAAATCTTAATTGTCATGTTGGTATGCAGAATATTCTTCATCATTAAGCAGCACTGTAACTATCATCTAGTGACTGGAATTTTATGTTTCCACCAAAATGAGGCACTTTTTTTGCTTTGGACCAAAATTTATACATTTTCTTTCTTTTATTTTACTTCTATTTTTATTTTTTATTTTTTGAGACAGGGTCTCACTCTGTTGCCCAGGCTGGAACCTCAAACCCCTGGGCTCAAGTGATCCTCCTGCCACAGCCTCCCAAGTAGCTGGGACTGCAGGTGTGTGCCCCTACACCCAGCTAATTTTTTTAATTTTTTTTTTTTTATAGAGATGAGGTCTACGTTGCCCAGGCTGGTCTCAAACTCCTGGCCTCAAGTGATCCTCCCACTGTGGCCTCCCAAAGTGCTGGAATTACAGGCATGAGCTATCGTGTCTGGCCACATTTTTCTTCAAAGACTTACAAACCCTGATGCAATTTGAGAGTTGCTATACTGGGAGGGATCTAAAAAGCTTAGGAAGTTAATGTCTTCTATTTCTATCTTAAATTCACTGCTTTTGCTATCTGAAGTTATACAAAGAAACAAGTAAATGGGATGTTGTACATGCACATGTATGTACATGTACATGCTCACATGTGTATAAATCAATGTCCACTTAAAAAACCATTAAAGACCTTTAGGTAATTAGGTGAGTATTACATATATATACCCTTTTAGATGATCAGGACTCTTAATCTGTGTTGATGCTTCAGAATCGCTTTATTACAGGGTCTTACCTTCCTTTTTAGTAATTTAATGAGTTTCTTTAAGCCTAACATAACAAGGAAGAACCCAAACAATATAATCAAATTTTAGCTGGGAAAATAAAACAGGAAAAAAAAAGTTTTACCTACTAGAAATAACTAAAATGTTGGTGTATGTTCACTTAGAAAGTTCTTTTCTTTTCCAATATGAATTTGCTTTAATTTGTTTGGTAGTAATCATTCGGTTTGAAAACTTCTGCATCTCATAAATAACCACGTAACCATATACACTGAGGTTTTGTTTCTCAGAAAAGATCCTGAGTACTTATTTTATTGGTTTATGGTTTTAAGGTATTTTAAATAATAATTCGATATGGAAGAAATTTTTTTTTATGTTTTGTATTGTTGATATTGATGGATGGATATCTAAACTTATCTAACTTGGATGTCCACTTTTGTTATATAAAGGCAATTTGATAAGTAACATGAAGCCAGTATTTCATGGTCTTTGATACCAGAGTAAGCAATGTAGGATCTCACTTTTAAAGTAGGAGTTAACACTGAGATGCATAATCAACTGCAAAATGGGTTAGGTTTTTGTTTTGTTTTGTTTTGTTTTTGACATTTCTTACTCTGAAGAAATTGTTCTTCTGAGGGGGAAAAAAAACACTTCCCTTGAATAAATCAGCTGCATTACTGGAAATATGGTTAAATGTCTAAATAGAAATTTTGCTTCTATGTTAATTCCTTCTATATTTCCAATGATGCTGATGGAAAAGATTTAGCTTAGTTGCATAAACAAGCAGGTAAGATTGAAGTAACTGTCAGTTATAGTTCATTTTGAAGTGTGAATAGTAGTGTTCAAAGTAAGTTATTTTGTAATATGAGGAACATTTAGTCCTACAAGGGTAGGAATGTTTTCAGGGTGTGAATAATTTCCCCACTAAGAGATTTAAAACTATTTTCTTTGCATATGATTACAGGTGATCCCTAGGCCATTGTGGTCATTAACTATTATTTTCAGCTAATAAAAACTTAAATAGCCTGAAAAACGGTTATTGTACGGGCCATAACTGAGTCTTAAAGACATTTCTCTTAATCACATCATATTAAGGTGGTTCTATACAGGGAAATATAGACAAATTAAGATGAAAGAAAAGCCTCCTAGGATGATTCATTCAGAGGAAATGCCAAGAAAAAGGGCATTTAATTATAATCTACTAATTTTACATTACAATATTACATACTCACACAAAAGGATAAAGTTTATAAATTTCCAAATCAGTGTTGTAACATAATGTTTTTTAATGTATTAGGATGAATAACCTACAGTTGTAGAATAAGGCTCTGAAAATGGAACAAGGTGATAGGGTTTTATTTCTTACATCCCTTTATTTTAAAGATTGAAAATTTTACTTTATTCCTAAGGGAATCCCGGTTTACAAAAATTAAATTGAAACCAAGGTAATTTGGGATTATAAAAACTGGGCCAGATGCCTTACTGAAGGTTCTTAACATAGAAATATCTTGGCGAGCAGATGGGCTCATTTGGAAATTTTTTAACAGCTCAAGTCTGAGGGTCACTTGTGAGAATCAGAAAGAGGCCTTAGCATTTGGACATGAACAAGCTCAAGATCTGCATTTATTTTTCCTCTACAGGGATTTGCACCTTTTATATATCTTAAGAAAAAATTTTGTCTTTCCCTTAGATGTTGACAAAGCTCAGTTTGCGAAGATGATTGTTTTAAAAATATATTTTGCTTTAAAGGCAAGGTATTTAAAGATTGTATGATTCCTTGTTTCTGGATCACTTTGTCCATACTGGCATCTTATTCTTATCCTTCCCGCTTGCTGAATGTGTCAGTGAGTAGCAACTTTTGCCAGCGTATATTCACAATTCTCTTACCTGGCAGCTTTATTACAGGATATTCTATTATAGATTAGTAGTTGAAAGCATTTAATTATGTTTACAATTGTAGTTTTTTTTAAATTATAGAAAGGTTCCTTCTTTCCCTTCTTTGAGTATATAGATTTTGAATGTAAATTATATAGTAAATGACAATATTAAGTCAAATAAACTTGTTAAACTGGTTAGTTAAAACAACCCAGCCAGGAGAGGCCCTTAACCACAGTTTTATTGTTTATAGCAATCTGTGTAGATAATCATTATTAAATAAATGTGTCTTTGTGATTAGAAATGGGTATCCCACTGAAGCCACTCTTTTCTGCAGTGCCCAGGGAAAACTAATATTTTGTAATTCATGCACTCAGAATAAGTACAGATAATTAATGGTTACTCTGGGCATATGGCCTTACAGCCATATGCAGAAGGTGAAAACTTGGAATTGTTTCAGAGAGAAGGTAATTGTTAGCAGAGCTCATAATGTGGGTAAAATGGTAGCAAATTATAGTGCTTTCAGTTAGCATTAAGCTGTCATATTTTTGATGACCAATCATTGAAAGGCAAGTTTCTATTGCCCCCAGTTTCTCAGTTCTAACGATTAAGAAAGAAGGGCGGAGAAATGTCTTGACTGCAAACTGTGCAATAAACTAGCATTTTGGTTAGCTGGAAAGAGTTGGAAATGAAGTGCATGTTCTAATTAAAAACAGGTTGGAACATTTTTGGTTAAAAAAACATCAGTGGATTGTTTTCATTTTTTTGTGTTCTTACACAGCCACAGTTGAGTGTTTTTCACTGATGACTTTCTATTGCATTTCTATTTCATAAAATTATAAGATTTTAAACTTGGAAGGAGTTTAGGGGTCACTTAATACAATTCCCTCATTCTACAAATGAGAAAACTGAACTTCAGGAGAAGTACTGAGCTTGCTAGAGACCAAGTTGGGATGAAAACCCTGGCTCCTGACCCCCAGTCCATTCCTCCTGTTGTACCACATTTCCACTCAGAAGTTATATTAAAAAATAAATTGAAGGGCGGGACTTCCAGAATGGCAAAGTAAGGAGCTCAGTAGACCCTTTCCCTGGCAAAACAACACTTTAACTGGTAAAAATTGTTTTTAAAAAAGCAATCATTTAAAGTCTCTGATAATTGTCCTAAGGACATATAGGAAATGGAAATGGAGAAACATTCATTCAGGACAATCTATTAAATCTTTTTTCTTTTTTTTTTTTTTGAGACAGAGTCTCACTGTGTTGCCCGGGCTAGAGTGCCGTGGCGTCAGCCTAGCTCACAGCAACCTCAAACTCCTGGGCTCGAGCGATCCTCCTGCCTCAGCCTCCCGAGTAGCTGGGACTACAGGCATGTGCCACCATGCCCAGCTAATTTTTTCTATGTATTTTTAGTTGTCCAATTAATTTCTTTGTATTTTTAGTAGAGACGGGGTCTCGCTCTTGCTCAGGCTGGTTTCGAACTCCTGAGCTCAAACAATCCGCCCGCCTCGGCCTCCCAGAGAGCTAGGATTACAGGCGTGAGACACCACGCCTGGCCGACAATCTTTTAAATCTTGATAAGCACAGCAAGAGTTGTGGCCTTTGAGAAACAACCTGTGCCATACTCCCCCACCCCCACCCAGTGTTACCTGAGTGTTCCACCCTGGATGCTCTATTCTGGGCAGGTATGGTGAAGATGATGGGGTAGGTAGGGCTCCCTGTTCCCTCAGCTCCCAGTCTGGGCCTACAGTTTGACCCTGACAGGCAGCTTTCTGCCTTTGTTATCTGCCGCCAACCCTGTGTTGCAGAAACTCTATTCCAGGCAGGTATAGCCAAAAGGACTGAAGATCTCCTCTGCCACCCAGCCTTCGCCCCACTGACCCCCTTATAATGAAAGCTTTATTCCTTACACAGGCTGAAAATAATGGAACCCTGATTTTTTCAACCCCACCTTTCTCATAGGTTGGAGGTTTCACTCAAAGAGAGGGAAACTGGTAAATACTAAGGTCTTACACCCCACTCCATTGCCCATGAGTAGAGTGGTGACTTCACTTCAGGAAAATGAGCCCCACCCCCAGCTCCAGTTCAGTGATGAAGAGGTTCTGCCCAAGGGAAAGAAAGCATGCAATAAAGATAAAGAACTCCACTGCTTTTTCTGTGGGGACTGACTTCATTTGGAACAGAGCAAGAAGAACTCTGTCCCTATGGGTGTTGTCAAAAACAACGGTGATCTTGGCGGAGATCAATTAGGAGGAGCTGGCACAAGCAAAGCAGCCAGAAGTTTAATAGAAAATGAAAGGGAGCCAATCAAAACCCTTCTGGGGGTCAAACAGGCTGTGTGCATGGCTGGACTGCACCCACTCCCAACAATCAGAGCAGAACATGGGACAGACTTGAAAGCATTTTCCAATACATGCAGACCCATCAACACTGGGCAAAAGCTTCACTGACACAAGAGCTTAAAGACAACCTTTGGCCAAACACTCACTGAAGAGTAAGCTTCTCTGACCTAGGGGTGACTCCAGAGAACACCGCCTTAAAAATAAAATCACACTTATCCCAGGCAATCTGGAAGGCTATGTGTATGTCCAAAGTTGTGCCCTCTTAGAATGATCAGAGAGGGAACCTCGAAGCTACAAATCCTTAGTGAACATGGGTCAAATGTAAACTCTAAACTATTGATAGCAGCCTCCAAGCACACACACAGCCAATGGTAAAGTAAAAATCTTACTGGACGATGAATGCCTTGTGCTAACCCAGGGACACCCCCTAGATAGCTGAACTAAAAGATAGAACATCAGGCTGCACACTGCAGGGGAAATAAACAACAGAGCAAACAACAAATCCCCCAGGGAAGCAGAATCAGAATCCAGAATTGCTGTAAGATGCCATCTAAAATGTCCAGTTTACAACAAAATAATTACAAGACATACAAAGAGACAGGAAAGTGTGACCCATACACAGGAAAAAAAAGACAATAAACACTGCCTTAGAAGGGGCCCAGAGGATGGATGTAGCAGACAAGAGATTTATCAACAAAGAGAGAGAGTGTGTGTGTGTCTCCAAATGTAAATTCTGAAATTGAAAAGTACAATAGCTGAGATAAATTCACCACAGGAACTCAATAGTATATTTGAGCTGGCAGAAGAAAGAATCTGTGAACTTGAAGCTAGATATCAATAGAGATTATGTAGTTCTGAAGAACAGGGTTAAAAAACAATGAAGAAAACCTCAGAAATGTGAGACACCATTAAGTGTATCAACATATGCATAAGGAGAGTACCAGGAAGAAAGAAAGGGACAAAAAAATTCAAAGAAATGGACAAAAAAATCTCAATTTGATGAAAAACATTAATCTACACATCAAAGGAGCTCAGCAAATGCCAAGTAAGATAAACAATGAGATCCACACCCAGACACGTGATAATCACGTTACAAGCTGAAGATAGGAAGGAGAAAATCTTCAAAGCAGTAAAAGAAAAATGGCTCGTTCATATACAAGGAAACCCCAATATGGGTAACAGGTGAAGTTTCATCAGGAATAGTGAAGACCAGAGGACAGAGTGATGACATTCAGATTTCTGAAATTTAAAAAAACTATCAACCAAGAATATTCAGCAAGACTAGCATTCAAACATGAAGGCGAAATAAAGATGTTCTCAGACAAATAAAAAGAAAATTCATTGGTAATTGACCTGCATTACAACAAGAAATACAAAGGAAGTTTTTCAGGTAAAAAGCAAGTGACACCAGACAGTAATTCAAATTCACATGAAAAATAAGGCACACCAGTAATGGTAATCATGTAGGTACTTACAAAAGACAGTATAATAGAATGTTTCTTCTCCTTTCTTCTCCTGACTGCATAAAACAGCCACATAAAACAATATGTATATTATTCTTTTGTGTGGGGTAGGAACAAAGCTTTCTTGGAGTAAGGAATGACACCAGATGATATCTCGAATCTACAGTCAGAAATGGAGAGAGCCAGAAATGGTATATAAGAAGGTTAATACAACGAACTATGCATATATGTGTGCCCTTCTCTCACCTTTTTTAAAAGACATAAGATCACATAATATAATGATTATAATAATGTATTATTGGGTTTATAACATGGAGATGTAATATATATAATAATAATAGTATGAAAAATGAGGGAGAGGAAAGGAGTAGGGTTTCTGTGTTTCTCTGTAACTAGTATAAATCTGAAGTAAATTCTGGTAAGTTAAAATATAGTAAGCCCAAGAACAACCACTAAGAAAAGTAACTCTAAAAAATATGCTTAAAACATCATTAAAGGGATCAAAATGTTACACTGGAAAATATCCATGTAACACAAAAGAATGTAATAAAAGAGGAATACAGAGGGAAAAAAGACATGAAGCATATAGAAAAAAAAACAAAATAGAAGACATATAGATGTATACCCAGCCATATCAATAATAACATTAAATAAAAATTAATTTAACAGTCAAATCAAAAGGCAGAGATTGTCAGATTAGATTTAAAAAACCAAGGTCCAACTAGACGGTGTCTATAGGAGATGCACTTTATATTCAAAGATACAAATAAGTTGAAAGTGAAAGGATGGGGAAAAAGATACACTACACAAACACCAGAAAAGAGTTGGAGTGACTGTACTAATATGAGACAAAACTTTAAAGCAGGTAAAAGTTACTAGAAATGAGGACATATAATGATTGAAGGATCCATCAGGAAGATATAACAATTTTAAACATATATTCACCTAAGAACAGATCAAAATAGATAAAGCAAAAACTGACAGAATTGAAGAGAGAAATAGACAATTCAACAATAATAGTGGGAGATTTCAAGGCCCCCCCCTTCAATAATGGATAGAACAACTAGGCAGAATATCAACAAGGAAATAAAGAGTGGGGAACCTGTGGCCTCAAGGCCACATGTGGCCCTCCGGATCCCTAGTGTGGCCCCTCGGCCAAATTCAAACTTCACAGAACAAATCCCTTTATTAAAGATTATACTAATCCTTTATTAAAAAGATTTGTTCTGTAAAACTTGGATTCAGTCAAAAGGCCACCCGAGGATCTAGAAGGCCACATTCAGAAGCCTTGATAAATTTAAAATGATTGAAATCATACAAGAAATGTTCTCTGACCACAATAAGAACAAAATTGGAAATAGAACAGTAATAGAAGGAAACGTGGATACTTCAGACATATATGGAAATTAAACAGCATGCTTTAAATAAAGGTCAAAGAAGAAATCACAAGGGAAATTAGAAAATGAGATGAATGAAAATGAAAACACAAGAAAAACACATGGAATGCAGCAAAAGCTGTTGGTAGAGGGAAGTTCACAGTTGCAATGCCTGTATTTTAAAAGAAGGAATATCTCAAATCAATAACCTAAACTTCCACCTTAAGAAACTAGAAAAAGAAGAACAAACTATACCTAAAGCAAACAAAAGGAAATAAATAATAAATATTAGAGCATAAACTATTGAAATAGAGAATAGAAAATCAGTAGTGAAATTAACAATACCATGAGTTTTTTTTTTTTTGAAACATAACAAAATTGTCAAGTCTTTTAACTAGACTAACCAGTAACAAAATAGTGAAGGCTCAAGTTACTAAAATCAAGAGTGAAAAGGAGGACATCACTACCAATCTTACAAAAGTAAAAAAGATTGTAAAAGAGTACTATTAACTGTATGCCAACAAATTAGAAAACTTAGATGAAATGGACAAATTCATAGAAAGTCATGAACTACCAAAACTGACTCAAGAAGAAATAGCCAATCCAAATAGATCTGCAACAAATAAAGAGATTAAATTACTAATTTAATCACACAAAGAAAAACCCAGGCCTAGATGGCTTTCCCACTGAATTCTACCAAATATTTTAAAAAGCATTAATACCAATACTTTACAAACTTTTCCAAAAATAGAAGAGGAGGGAACTTCCCAATTCATTCTATGAGGCCAGTATTATCCTGATACCACAACCAAAGACATCACAAGAAAACTACAGAGCAATATCTCTTATGTATATAGATGCAGAAATCCTCAGCAAAATACAAGCAAACTGAATCCAACAACATTTTAAAAGGATTGTATGGCATGACCAAGTGTTATTTGTCCCAGAAATGCAAGGCTAATTTAACATCCAAAAATCAATCAAGGTAATATACTATATTAATAGAATAAAGGACAAAAACCATACGATCATTTCAATAGATGCAAAAAACGCATTTGACAAAATGCAACATACTCTCACGATAAAATGCTTAATAAATTAGGCATATAAGGAAAACTCTCAATCTGATGAAGGTCATTTATGAAAAACCCATAGGTAACATCATACTCATTGGTGAGAGACTGAATGCCGAACTCCTAAGATCAGAAATGAGATAAGAATGTGTGCTCTTAGCATTTCTATTCAATATTGTACTGAAGATGCTAGCCAGGGCAATTGGGGAATAAAAACAAAGTTAGAGGACTCTCACTTCCCAATTGCAAAACTTACCCCAAAGATACAGTAATCAAGGTATGTGGTACTGGCATAAAGATACAAATATACATCAGTGAAATAGAATTGAGAGTCCATAAATAAACCCTTATATTTCTGACGAGTTGATTTCTGACATGGGTGCAAAGATCACAGAATGAGGAAAGAACATTCTCTTCAATGAAGGGTGCTGAGACAATTGTATAACCATAAGCAAAAGAATGAAAGTGGACTCCACACCATATAAAAAAGTAAAGTAGCTCAGAAACCTAAATGTAAGAGCTAAAAATATAAAACCGTTAGAAGAAAACAAAGAAGTAAATCTTCATGACCCTGGATTAAGCAATAGTTTCTTGGATGTGACACCAACAACACAAGGAACACAAGAAAAAATAGATAAATTGAATGTCATCAAAATTAACTTTTGTCCTTCAAATGATGCCATCAAGAAAGTGAAAGGACAACCCTTAGAATGGGAAAAATATTTGCAAATCGTATATCTGATGGGAGATTGTATCTAGAATATATAAAAATACATAAATATAATTACGATTTGTTAGTAAAAAGTCTAATAACCTAATTTAAAAAATAGGAAGAAGATCTGAATAGAAATTCTTCAAAGAAGATATACAAATGGCCAGTAAGCACATGAAAAGTTGTTCAACATCATTAGCCATTAGGGAAATGCAAATCAAAACTACAGTGAGATACCACTTCACATTCACTAGGTGGCTACAATCAAAAAGACATAATAAGAATGTTGGCAAGAATGTGGAGAAATTGGAATCCTCATACATTGCTGGTGGGAATGTAAATGGTGTAGTTGCTTTGGAAAACAGCCTGACTGCTCCTCAAAAAATTCAACATAGAGTTACTATTAATATATGATCCAGAAGTTCCACAGCTAGGTATATACCCAGGAGAACTGAAAACACATCTACACAAAAACTTACACATGAACATTTATAGTAACGTCCGTAATAGCCAAAAAGTGTAAACAACCCAAGTGTCCACCAACTGATGAATGGATAAATAAAATCTTATGTATCTATACCATGGGATATTATTTGACAACGGAAAAGAAAGAAGTATTAATATATGCTACAGCATTGATTAACTTTGTAAACATGCTAAATCAAAGCCACTCCCAAATGTCCATATATTCTATGGTTCTGTTCCAAAACATGCAAATCTACAGAGACAGAAGATAGATTAGTGGTTGCCTAGGGCTGGGGCTGGGGGGGAAGTGTGTTGTGGGGGAATGAGAAATTGCTGCTAATGGGTACGAGGTAAGTATATCGACTATAACCTGTGTTATCATGTGATTCATGACACAAAATGCGTTTTGTACATATCCTGACATTGTAGTATGTTGCCAGTTATTTTCCTTCCAAGAAGTAAGAAATTGGGGTCCTCAAGCAGTTTTTTTTTTTCCGGTTTTAATTACAGGAGTCTCCAACTGCTGTATCCAAAGGTTCATTTACCATGCTTCAAATATATATATGTATGTATATATATTTTAGAATCTCACTCTGTTGCCCGGGCTAGAGTGCCATGGTGTCAGCCTAGCTCACAGCAACCTCAAACTCCTGCCTCAGTCTCCTGAGTAGCTGAGACTACAGGTGTGCGCCACCACACTCAGCTAATTTTTTCTATTTTTAGTAGAGACAGGGTCTCGCTCTTGCTCAGGCTGGTCTCGAACTCCTGAGCTCAAGCCATCCTCCCGCCTCTGCCTCCCAGAGTGCTAGCATTACAGGGTGCTAGGATGACAGGCGGGAGCCCCGCGCCCAGCCATACCATGCTTAAAATATTTTCTACGGTGATGATTTAAAAAAACCCTCTACAGATGCTGTTCTTAACTGTAGTCATGAAAAATAAAGAAGAAACCTTTCTTCCAGTAGTAACATTAGATGCCAGGTTGTCTATAAAGAAGAGCTACTGCATAAATTAGAAGCTGCACGTTTATACATAGAATACAGTTGTAGAGACTGTAATTTATAATTTCATAGTTAGGAGTAGGAACAAAAATGAGATAATTTAGTCCAGGAATCAGCAAACTTCTTCTGTAAAGGACCAGATAGTCAATATGGAGACTTCGTTGGCCTAATGGTCTTTGTCACCACTACTTGACTTTGCCTTTGTAGTGCAAATGCAGCCACAGGCAACACGTAAACAAATGAAAGCGGCCGTGCTCCAGTAAAACTTCATTTATAAAAGCACCTTCGGATGCTGGCCAGATTTCGCCAACCCCTTGTCTATTCCAATCCCCTCATTTCTCTGTTTAGGAGATTGAGGCACGCGGAGGGGACATGTCTACCTTAGCCAAGTTTTACAAAGTTGATCGATGGCGGAGCTAAGACTAGAACTCGGGTCACTTCTCTTTTTCACTAGGCCATGTTTAAGTGGTCAAATTAGAGGTGACTGCTTTATCCCAGTAATCTGATATTTTCTCCCAGTCTGAATTTATCACTTTTCATCTACTCAAGTAATTGGAATGCATAATTAACTTTTTTTTGTTACCTTCTACTGAGCCTTAGAAATTGATGTATATTGAGTTAGTAGTATCAGAGTATATAGCATATTTTAGGCTTATAGGATACATATTAATATTTAAGAAATGAATATAGTGTTCCTCTTTCAGGGAATCTGTAGTACAATAGGGAATGGGACACAAATCATACAGTATCTTTTAAAGCCAGAGCAAAACAAGTCCAGATAACCAGCACATGTATAAAAAAGAAAATGACTTTGTAATTCAAAGATCTGTCTTAGAACACTAGCTCTTCCACTGGCTGACTGTGTAATGTTGGTCTAGTCCCTTAGCCTGACTTAGTCTCAGTTTTCTCATCTATAAAATGGATATAATTAGTTCTTTTTCATAGATTCCAGTGAGGCTTAAATGAGATAATGAGTATGAGAGTACTTGCAAGTTGTGATGTATTAATAACTATGCATATGAAAGGACTGATTGTTTCCTAGTCAATGAGGAAGAAGAGGCTTAGTTTTGTGCTGTCTCTACCCTTCCATATGTTTTTAAGAGCTAGGCAGAGGTATACCCTTACAGGTACTTTTCTGAGTTGACACCAATTAATGTAGCTACTAAAGGAAGAAGTGTTCAGTGTGAATTTAATTATGGAATCAATAAGGACCAGTGTGCCAGAAACTGGAAAATAGCATGAATAGATGCTGTTAATTTATAGGCTAAGAGTAGTAATTGGTTTGGCAAGATTGTTAATTCTTTCAGCCAAAGTTGGGCCATTTGACCCCTCCTAGATATTATAAAAAAGTCTGACTCTTCTTCAATTAAACTTCTTGTGAACATGGCAACTACCATCTTCAGGAGTTAAAGGCCATGGGTTATAATTGTTTCTGACTTTAGTGTACCCAAAGGAGGATTTAAGGAGAAAACATGTTGGGCTTTCAGTAATAAAAGAAACATAATGTATTTCTGCTGTCCTGTCATGTGTCGAACCTTGTGAGAGCTTTCAGGTATCATACTAACGTAGCAGCCCCCACTGCTGTCACCATTAGTCTTAAACCCTTTAAAAGGTCGAGCCATGTAAGGTATTCCCACGTACCACTTAACTGGCATCACATTATTAATGATTCAACCTAGACAACTGATTTGTATTTACCTACTGTAAATGAACCTATGTAATGCCACTAAATGTTACTTGTGCGCAACACTGAAGATCTTTGTACTGCGAATACCTAAGAAGCCAGTTTCTCCCCTTTTTCTCTAATTAAATTTAGTCTCTGAAGGTGGTTTTCCTATCTTCGTCTAATGCTTTATTCTCAGAACATATTCTGATGTCCTTTCTATAGAAAACTCATCCAAATACATAATGCTTCTAAATACTTCATAGTCCTGAAAGTTTCTGATTTTTTCCATATTTGTCCTCCTTAATTTAGCTTGTAAGTTTTCTGGCCATACATGTTCTTTCCTTCTGTTTATTTTTCTTTTAATGGAACACTTCAAATTCACTTGTACAACAGTAAATAGCACTAAAACAATGACCCGTCACCTGACTTCATGGTGGTCAAGGATTCTCAGAAATACATGAAATCCATAAATAATTATTAAATCCCATTTCACCCTCCTATCTACCAATCAGATTCATTAACATATAAAAATTGATTACTTGCCCTTTCATTCTTTTATCTCACTTTAACTCTTTGGTAGAGGGAGAGCAGCAAAATGACTTAAAATCCAGAGGACGAAGAAAGTTTAAGGATTGATAATCTGGAAGTCCAATTTCCACCTATGGAATAATTAGGAATTAAGTAAGTGAACCCTTGGTTGAACCGGTTGGTTTCCCAGCTGACTTCCCTTGTTGGTAGTAAGCTTTTCTTAAGCAGATGCAATCATTTTGTTCCAAATGTGGTAGAATTCTTGGGGTTGAGCACTCAAAAGAAAAATGGAAAGAACAGCATTCTAGATTTGTTGATGATTCTCCTTTCAGAAATGATATTTCAGTGCAGCATTTTGGTTTCCCTATGGTCTTGCCATTTCTTATGGTCTGTCTGTGTTTAGGAAAAAGAAAAAACGAAAAGCATAATAATATAATATATTCAAGAGAAACCTTCATATTAATTTCGAATGGCTGTGCCCTCTTTAAAGTCTCAGAGGCATTACTTCTCTTCATTTTTTTTTTTTTTTGGGACAGAATCTCACTGTGTTGCCCCGGCTAGAG
>NW_012154840.1:4918624-4924159 GCF_000956105.1 Propithecus coquereli
ACCCAAATATAATAGAGATTTCCAATAAACTCTTTCTGATTAACTATGAAAAGTTTTCCGATCCTGGTAACGAGGGTTTGTGTGAAGGATTTCATAGTAACCTCACTCACTCAATAAATACCGTGGGGGAAAAAATGTGAAAATGTGAGGACAGACACAGAGAGATGACCACCATGTGATGATGGAGGCAGAGGTTGGGCCGATGCACCCATAAGCCAAGGAATGCCTGGGGCTACCAGAAGCTGGAAGAGACAAGAAAGGATCCTCCCCCTAGAGGCTTTGGAGGGACCGTGGCCCTTTCAATACCTTAATTTTGGAATTCTAGCCTCCAGAACTCTGATGAAATGGAAGTCCTGAGTGGTTGAGCAACAAGCCCAGAGTCAGCCATCTAACACAAAGCAGAGCTAGGATCCACTGCAAATCTCAGCTAACCAAGGGATCTTCAGTTTTGTGGGAGTCAAAAAACGGTTTTCAACCTCTTTAACCCTGGCTGCATATTTGAAGAACCCAAACAGAGTGAAGAACCCAGGCCTAATAGGTGATGATTTCCAAGGATGTGAGTCAGGGTATGAGCAGAAACCACTTGAGGATTCTGTTTTCAGTCCATTCAGAGGGCATCACACTACAAAGCTAATTAGTTACGTAATGACTAGAGTAAGAGACCATCAATTGAAATGGGTTATCTAATGTCTTCTTTTGGGCTTTATTACATTTAATATTTTGATCCAATCACTATTCTGTACAGTTGATCTGTCCTAAGACAATAAAGCTAAAAACAAAACAAAAACCCTGACCTTCCGGATGTTAAGTTTAAATCTGTTTTCACAACTTCTCTTACTAAGGCTGTGTGGGAACGACTTATTCCTATCTGCCTTCACAGGGTCTTAATACTAGGTCCAAGAATTACAATAAGGACTCATCACACTGTGCATTTGTGGAGGATAAGAAATTTATAATAAGATTTACACTTGCTAATTAGCCTAATTAATCCTAAGTGGCCTCCTCTATGTTCAGGTTTGAATATGGCTTTGCTACCCAAGCCTGTGGGATTTGTTTCTGGGAGTCAGGGATGTTTCCCAGCAGTGCTTAGCAAATTAGGAGCCAGAGGAACAAAATTATGAAAGTTATGAAAATAAATTATGAAAAAATTTAAAACCATTGAAAGTACAGTATATTTGCTTTCATCAATATCCTGAGTTAGGAATAACATATATAATCAATTCTTTCATTCAATAAATATTTTAAACACTATGCAAATTACATATTGAAGTGTAAAAACTGATAAGGAACGGATCCTCAAAAACTTTACATTCCCATTCTTTCCTTTCAGCCTATGCCCTACTTGTGGATTGGCAGCAATGCTTTCAAGAGGATTGTTAGCCTTTGGAAAAACTTTGGAAGCATTAATGAATAATTGCTCTATGTCTTATGGCTCCCCACTGATTAGAAACAATAAACTTATTTCTATTAAAAAGCCATTAGGGTAGCACAAGAAACCTGAAGAAGAGCAATGCAAATCCCAATATATCAACAAAGAAAGACATTAATCAAAGGAAGTAACAATAATGCTATCTCGTAAAGAAGTAATGTACTTTTATAAAACTTACTATATACTTTCTTATCCACAGAAAAGAAGTTATGCTCATAAAAGTCAACATGTGCCAGTGTCTAAATATCAGTGAATGGTAAATGTGAAAGCATTAGGATGAGTTCCATTAAAAACTTTTTTAAATGAGCAGGAAATGAAACCAGTACTCAAAATTACAGTTTCTTGCCTAAAGTGCCATTGAATTAATCACATTTTGAGACTTTATTTCTCATATGTCATGGGAATTTTCACTAATATAAACCAATAATATTAAACTCTAGAATGATGTTTTGAAGAAGGTGGTAGAAAAATCTCAGTCCCTAGAGATTTTAAAGAATTGGACTGACATTCATCTCTCTTAGGTATTTTAGGAAAATGTACTACAGTGGAGATTTTTATGAGTTGACTTCTTGAATTTACTTTCAATGTCAGAAATTTAAACTAGATGACACATGGTAAAGTCCATTAAAGTTTAACAAGTTTCTTTTAAATGTGAAGACTGAGCTGTTCCTGGGAGAGGAAATACCATTGCTGCTTCTAAAGACAAACTCCTAAGACCTCAGGGGACTTGAAGCGCATCATCAGTTATCAGAAAGAACATTTTTTGTTTGTCTTATAAATGACCCTCCCCCCAAAAAACAGCTTATGATAAAAGACATCCCAGTAAGTCAGTGTATGAATGTGTGTAGGAATGCTTGAAGTCTAGGTTTTCTTTTTTTTCTTTCTTTTTTTTTCTTTCAGCATATTATGGGGGTACAAATGTTTAGGTTACGTAAATTGCCCTTGCCCCACCCAAGTCGGAGCTTCAAGAGTGTCCATCCCCCAGACGGTGCGCATCACACTCATTATGTGTGTATATACCCATCCCCTCCTCCCCCCTCCCACCTGCCCGACGCCTGGTGAGTGTTATTCCTATATGTGCACTTAGGTTTTCTTTTTGTCTTCATGACAGAAGGAAGATCGTTTGCCTTTTTAGAAATATTTCTTTTGCTAGTGTTTGCACACTAGATATTGCTTTTGTTAGTTTCAATGCACTGCCATTAGCAATAGAAATTTTTAATTGTTCATGGCACTTAGGAACATTTTTCTGTAGGTTATTTTTCTGTTCTGTAATAGAAACTGGTTTGACAAGTCAGAAGGCGGGAAGGACTGGGAACTCTGTGTGTTGCTTCGGGGGAGAAAATGTACAAGCTAGCTTTTCTGTGACTGCTCTGCTCTCGTTGATAATTCACTTTTAACTAGAAGCTAGAGATGGCACATCACCAAATTTCAACTGAATCAGAAGCATGCTCTAATGGGAAATAAGAGTAAATAAAGCAAGGGAGGCTGATGAATAATTGTACCGTTCATCATTCACCTTCCTATCTCAGGTTTCTAAGCAATTTCAGAAGATGGCCCAGTCTAATTTTCCTTCATTTTGCCAATGAGAAAACATGTAGAAATTGATGAGTCAAGTGACTCCGTGTCATACTGGGAAGTAGGAAGTCTAGATTAGAAGTTCTCAGAGTAAGGCGGGGGTGGCGGAGGGGGGGGCAGTTCCTGAGACCCTTTCAGATTAGGTCAAAATAGTTTTCATAATTATACCAAGATGTTATTTGCGTTTTTCACTGTCATTGTCTCACAAATATACCATGTTGTTTTCCAGAGGCTACGTGATATTTGATGACATTATTGTTCTGACAGTTAATGTGTGTGTTCATGTGTTTTTGAGAATTTTAGGTTTAGGGTATAAATGTGGAGGTATAGACACACACACACACACACACACACACACACACATACACACAATTCTGTTCTCGGTACTTCTACTATTTTCTTACTAGCTATCAATAATTTTACCTACTATAATCTTTTAACCTTATTATCCACTAAATCAATATTTTAAAATTCTAGAGTTTCCCTCATGCCTGTGGGGAGGCACAAGAATTAAGTACACTTTATTTGTCTTCTTTTGCAGTAATTCTTTTAATTTTTCAAAACTTCTGTTTATATTTTATCTAAAACATTTTAGAATTTAATATTTTATACTAACAAAGTTTATTTATAATTTTTTATATTTAGAGATGGATCACTGGCTTACAAAAGGGAGAATAGAAGAATCACCCGCCCAAACCACAGCTGCACCAACCATCTCTAAAGATGCTGAAAATCGTTTTCATCTTGTAACTGACATATCAGAATAGAATTCTTTGACTCAAGGGAGGGAGGAATATCCTCCAAAGAAACTGGACAAAACTATAAATGAAATTTTAAAGACTATCTTTCTTTCAGCTTTATAGATGTTAATAATTTACTCTATTGGGTCTTATGCAACAGAACATTTTCAGATAATACTATCTATGATGCCAGTTAAATTGCAACATTATATTGAGGATAATCTCTCAGCATTTATAGAAAAAGGAGTTGAATATTTTAAACATAGATGGAAATAGCTGTTTAAAGCCAAAAATTGTTTGTTACAGCTTTACAAACTAAAAATAATGCCACCAAAGCAACTTACAGGTAAATTGTCATAAATAGGCTGGAGAAGCACACAGTGACTAAGAGAATAATTAAGCCTTGTACTGTTGACATTGTTGAATGAATGCCTACTGAATGAAAAGTCAGTAAAAGAAATTGTGGCACTGTCATTTTCCAGTGATATAATAATTCATCTAATTAAATATTTAGCTGCAAATATGGAGAATGACTTCATATCATCCACAGAATTATACTTTCGCCTTGCAAACATAAAAATCTATAAATGTGGCTGAAATTGCTGTGAATGCTTGGGAACAAACACAAGTGTTGGTGAACTATGCAAAGTGTTGAATGACTTTTTTGAACCTCATAGTTTATCCTGGAACAAGTGTGTTGACATTTGCACTGTGGTGCAAAAGCAGTGGTAGGTAAAACTGCTGGTGGCTCCCTTAGTCAAGACAGTGATGCCAAATCCATCACGTCCTCACAGTAAAATTTAGAAATTGATAGTTTCATTTAAGAATATCCTTGATAAAGCAGTAAAAGTTATTTTATTGAATCTCAACCTTTGAGTACACATTGAAAAAAGATTCTTTGGAATGAAATGGAAAGTTAAATACAATATTTCTGCTGCATGCTAAAGTTTGATGGCTGTCTCAAGCAAAAGCACTTGTGTAGTTTTTTAAGAGCTGAACTCAAGTCACTTTTTTTCATGGAACACCAAAAACCCTAACTCAAAAGGAGGACTGACAGAAGAACTGCGGCTATTCAGATTAGAGCATTTCACAGACTTTTCTCAAAAATTAATGAAGTAAGCATGGCACTTCTGGGAAAACAATGGACAGTATTTGTTACCAATGATAAAATTTGAGCTCTCAAGAAAAAAATCAGAATTTTGAAAAACTTATATCCCCTACTGTGAGCCTGACAGCTTTCCAGTACTTAGTGACTTTTCTGAAGAGATCAGTAATGATATTAGCAAATGTGATAGATTGGATATTTTATAATGGAATGTGTCAACATGTGGAAGACCCGCATAAATCAGTGAATCAATATTTCTCATATAACCGATGATGTTAAAAATCCTGCATAGGTAAAAGATCCATTCAAGCTGCAAGATAGACCAGTGGATTTTGGTGTAACAGAGTCTGAAAAATTCACTGATTTAGTGTCAGATTCCACATTGCAAACTTTATGAAACTACCACATGTCAAGTTCATTGTAAAATCAAAAAAGAATATACACAATTATTGAGAAAAGCTATTCAAATACTTCCCCATTTTCCAGCTATACATCCATTTAAGGCTGAATTTTCTTCAGCCAAAACAATATATCACAATAACATATCCCAACAGTTCAGAAGCAGATATGATAATCCAGCTATCTTCTATTAAGCCAGACATTAAAGAGATTTTCAAAACTGTAAAACAAGGCCGGGCACAGTGGCTCACGCCTGTAATCCTAGCTCTCTGGGAGGCCGAGGCGGG
>NW_012154840.1:4924807-4989918 GCF_000956105.1 Propithecus coquereli
CAAACAAGGGCGTTGGTTTGTGGGCAGAGGGAGTCACAGTCTCAACTGTGACTCAGAGTGAGCTATATGAACTCTGTGAAAATTAAATTAATCCTTGAAAGTAAGTGTGGGAAAACAAATTGTTGTGTGTGTTATCTTTGGACGATTTAACATACTCTTACGTTTTTACTGTGTTTTGCCATTAGCAAAGCATTTTCATACTTACTATCTCTTTTCTTCAAGATTAGAAGTGTTTTTAAAGAGCAAGTCCCACACTTTCATTTTATAGATGAGAAACTTCAGGCTCAAGAAGAGAGATGACTTACTTGAAGTCACACGGTAATGGTAACCATTGCATTCACAGTAACTAGCACAATGTAGACACTCAACACATATTTGAGGTATGCACATGTAAATGAGTAAGTGAACGCGTAAGTGAGCGAATGAATGAATGAATGACAGAGCTTGGAGAAACCAGGACTCCTCATTCTGAGTCCTGTATTTTCCTACCCTTACACAGCCTCCTCATATTAGTGCAGAAAAAGTATAAATGGAAAAACAAGCACCACATGTACTCACCATCAAATTGGTATTAACCGATCAACACTTAAGTGCACATATAGTAATGACATTCATCGGGTGTCGGGCAGATGGGAGGAGGAGGAGGGATAGGTATATCCACACCGGATGGGAGCGGTGCGCACCATCTGTGGGATGGACACGGTTGAGGCTCTGACTCGGATGGGGCAAAGGCAATATATGCAACCTAAACATTTGTACCCATATAATAATATGCTGAAATAAAAAAAAATTTAAAATAACAGTAGCAGGAAAGATTTAGATTATTCATAATAAAGAAATTTTTGGCAATTTAGGGTTCATCCTAAGCTTTTATCTTAATTGAGATATGGAGTGTGCCCCCACCTCCTTTAAGAACAGGAGAAAAACATAGGAAATTTTATATTTTATCCTCCTAGTAATCCTATTGGTCTTTCTTATTTGGAATTACAGATTTTCTTTCATATATATATATATATATATATATATATATATTATTTCAGAATAGTATGGGGGTACATTTTGGTTACATATAATGCTTTTGCCTCGCCCAAGCCAGGGCTACAAGCGTGCACTTCCCCCATACGGTGCACTCCACATCCATTAGTTGTGAGTTTACCCACCCCCATCCCCCCCAGACCACCACCCAGTGAATAATTACCACCATGTGAGCACTTAGCGTTGATCAGTTAGTACCAATTTGATGGCGAGTACATGTGTTGCTTGTTTTTCCATTCTTGTGATACCTCGCTTCTAAGGATGGGCTCTAGCTCTATCCAGGATAATATAAGAGGTTCTAGTTCACCATTGTTTTTTGTGGCTGAGTAGAACTCCATGGTATACATATACCACATTTTATTAATCCACTCATGTATTGATGGGCACTTGGGTTGTTTCCACATCTTTGCAATTGTAAATTGTGCTGCTATAAACATTTGGGTGCAGGTGTCTTTTTTATAGAATGTCTTTTTTTCCTTTGGGTAGATGCCTAGTAGTGTGATTGCTGGATCAAATGGTAGTTCTATTTTTAGCTCTTTGAGGTATCTCCAAATTACTTTCCGCAGGGGTTGTACCAGTTTTCAGTCCCATCAGTAGTGTAAGAGTGTTCCTATCTCTCCACATCCATGCCAGCATTTATTGTTTTGGGACTTTTTGATAAAGGCCATTCTCACTGGAGTTAGGTGATATCCCATTGTGGTTTTGATTCGCATTTCCCTAATGATTAAAGATGTTGAGCACTTTTTTATATGTTTATTTGCCAGTATTCTGTCTTCTTTTGAAAAGTTTCTGTTCATGTCCTTTGCCCATTTATTGATGGGGTTGTTTGATTTTTTCTTGTTAATTTTCTTAAGCTCTACGTAGATTCTTGTTATCAGCCTTTTATCGGATGTGCAGAAAGCAAATATTTTCTCCCATTCTGTAGGTTGTCTATTTGCTCTGATGATAGTTCCCTTAGCTGTGCAGAAGCTTTTTAATTTGATCAGGTCCCATTTATTTATTTTTGTTGCTGCTGTGATAGCTTTGGAATTACAGATTTTCAAGTAGAGCTACCATTATGTTGAGTTCATCTTCCACCTGTGTTGTAACAGTAAAATCCCTTTTCCTCAGAAATAACATTTCAAGTGTACTTTTATAGGTATACATATATATGTGTGTATATATAAGTGGGTATATATACATATACATATCTGTGTATATATACACATGTATATATATGTGTGTATACATATATACACACACACACACACACACACACACACACACTCAAAAATTGTAACCATCCACACACCACGTTCAAGAACTTACAGCCTAAAGAAAGGGTGGGTCAGTGTTTAGTAATCCAGATATATGTTCCCAATTTCTCTCTGCTTACAGGTGTCCTGCCCCAGTTATCATAAGAAAGGATTAAATTCTAATTTATGTCATGCCCAGCACATAATAGGAGCTCTACTTCTTGTTTGAATGGTTAATCTTGTAGAAATTTGACTAATAAGGTCATCTGGGTGTGATAATTCCCTGTATCAAAATGGGCTCCACTTTATTAGGGAAAGCAGCTGCCAAGGTCAGATTTTGTCCTGTCCTTTGGTGAATTCACAGGGAATATCACACAGCTCAGACTTTGAAAAGTCCCTGTCAATGGTGGGGCTTATTGGGAATTCAGTCTACAGTCTCTGCCAAGTCTACTGAGACTCAAGAACCCACCTTCAGTAAATTCCAATGCGATGTCTTTTAAATGTTTTCAGGGACTAAGATTTGGGATAAATAAAAATGTCATAAACAAATTATAGTTGACAGTTCGTAACAGAGAAGATTTTACTTAACTTTTAAAAACGTAACATCTTGGGAGGGAGTGGAGTTTAAACTAGTGGAGTGTAGAGTGGGAATTAGGAATCTACATTCCAGTCCTGGCTCTGCTATTCATTGTTGTTCAGGGACCCTGGAAAGGTGACTTACTGCGTACTCTGGATGACTTACCACGTACTCTGGATGACTTACCACGTACTCTGGATAATGTCTGTATCCCTGTGCCTCACAGGAATGCTATAAGAGAGTAAAAATGTACGTGAAAACATATTGAGCTCCTTAATATAAAAATTAAATGCCACAGCTAGATTGAAAGAATGAAGTTATCTTTTATTTTCCAATCCAAAATGCCCCATTTCCACTCCTTCACACACTTTCAGAGCTGTTAAGATAAACAACATATAATGTTTAAGATGTGTAACAAACGTGAATTCTGACCAAAAAATCAGGTGATCCAATATAAAAACAAATGTGGGATTTTTTCTTACGTCTATTAAGGCACCAGCAACCCTTCCAGTTAGTTACCTAGACTTGTACTCATTAGGACTTTTTTTTCTTCTCTTATGCCACGTTAGACTGTAAGCTCCTGGAGAACGAGGACCATTTTGTCCACTTTTGGAACTTCTACAGCATCTAGTAAGGCCCTCGATTATGGCATTCAGTAAACATGTGTTAGAGGAATAGATTTTCGATGTAACACTGGCTGTAGAGCTTCTTACCTTTAATTCTTGTAATAGCCTTTTAAGTGGCCTCCCTACTGCCAGTGAACAAATAAGACTCTGAATTATTTTTTATTTCCTATAATTCTCTTTCCGTCTTGTTCTTCCTATTACTTCTTACAAGTTTAAGAGGTCATCAGCCTTTTACTATCATAAATTCAACTAAGAAGCTGTTCTATAATGGTATTTGACCTTTGTAGGAAAAAAATTCTGCATGTGCAACTGTAAGATGAAAGATTTAAGGGAAACCTAAGAAGTGCCCAACTTACATTAGTGTCAAGCTTGTCTTATCTTAAACGCTAGCATCTGCTCTTCCTCCACTGATTGCCCGAAGACCTGCTCAGAACATACTGGAACTCCCAAAGCAACATTTTGCATCAGATATATGAATGCTTCACAGAACAACTCCTTCCTTTATTCTTTATCTTGATTACAGTCAGCTCTGTCATCCTAGTGTTTAGAATCCCTCAAAAAATACTTTGTCAAAGTCCATTAATTTACTTTTGCTTATTCATTCAAACAGATATTTGCTCCTAAGCTATCTCCAGGCTGTCCTTTCTTCTTCGTTCTCATTGCACCTTCCTACTTTAGGCTCTTGTTACCTGAAACCCCTACCCCCATTTATTACTTGAAAATAGAAAATCGTAACTCCCAGAAGCGGTCTGTACCTCTATTTTCTTCTCTCTTCCAGTCCATTCCTTCTCCACTCCCCCGCTGTTTGAGAGTAATCTTCCTAAAACACATGTCTAAGTTTGGGTTTGCTTCTTAATAAAATCCTAACTCCTCAGCCTGGCATTGAAGGCCCTCTACAATTAAGCCCCAATTTTTACCCCAGTATCATCTTCCATTTCAGACTGAGATGCACAAGTCTTACATGTACATTCTTTCATTGCCATCACCCAATTTTTTTTTAACTTTTACCTACGACCCCTTGTTTAAGTTATTACTTCTGAATGGAGTGCTGTACTCCCCCATACCTGGAAGTTTTATCCATTCTTCAAAGAAGGCTCAGCTAAAATCCTGCATCCTTCAAAAAACTTCTATTTCCCATCTCCAACCTCAGTTGAAATTCATCTTTCTTGACTCCATATTCCCCTCACACTTTGGACTGGTGGACATAAGTAATTGTATGACACACAATGTCTTAACGAGCTTACAGTAAAGCAGAGAGTCACTCTCTGCTTTACTGTAAGCTCGTTAAGACATTTCCATACTTAAGATTCCTCCACAACGCCATCCAGCACAATGGTATCATGAAGTAAATGTTTATAATAGCAGAATAAAATTTGGGTGAAAAATAAAATTCAGACTGCCAGTCTAGCAGTTCTTGCTCATCAATACTGGGCTTATATTGGTCAAGATGATTCTAATCCAAGTAAATGGATAATGCTTGCCATCTCAGGTTATTTTGCGAAGATGAAAAGGCATAAAACACACATTCTTAGGGAGTACTACTAAAGTCCTTAGGCATATATGGGTCTCTAAAGAGCCAGTGTTTTGTTTGTTTGTTTGTTTGTTATTATTAAAGTATAGAATCTCCAAAAATGTCTCCTTCTCCATGTTTCCTGGTCCTAACACATGTGTTAGTAGGACTTCACTTGTGATACGCTGACTTGTGCTTTACCCGTATCTCCAATTTTTTCCCACAGATAGGGATGAGGCTGCCAACGGACTTTGTTCAAGTTACCTCTTCCCACCTTATCACTCAGCATTCTAATTTCTTGCTTAATAGGAAGAGTGCCCAGATTCTACCCATCTCACCTGAGTTATTAATATTATTCTAAAGGTTTACATTCATAGACCCCTTTTCCCTCTTTGCTTCTGGAATCAATAGCCCATAAATAAATACCCATGGCTGAATACTGCTGCAAATTGTCAGATGTGTACATTCAAAAATATCAATTAAGCATTTATGAAATTTCCGACCCTATTGTAGGTGATGGAGGTTACAGTGCTGGATAAGATAGACATGATTTTTTTTTGGGGGGGGGAATGTATCATTTATCAGAGAGGCAGACAGAAAAGTACAAGTAAAAGATGCCAGATGGATTATTTTCTTTTGGGATAAGAATAGAAAGAAGCAATCATTTTGGTCATAGTCAAACAAAACTTACTTAGAACCCAAGTGTGTGTAATAAACTCAAGTGTGGAACAGTCAGCAGGGAACCTAGCTACAAGTATAACAGTCCTTGTGAGTTCCCCAGCAGTAATAAAAACAAAAAGGTCATTAGGCAGCAGAATAACCAATAATAACTAGATACAATGGGGAAATATACACAAATATATGGGAAATTTCAATATTGAAGTGAGAATAGGCACAATTCAGGAGTGGGGAACAATGGGCATTGGTCAGAGAAGGCTTTCTGGAAGAGACTGTTGCCTGAAGCATTAGTAAGAATTGCTCATGAAGAAGGAAACATTACATACAAACAAAATGCAAAACATGAAAATGCGAGCAGAAAAGAGCAAGCAGTTGAGTTTATGGTTGTAGAGTAGAAGGAGAAAGAGAGCGGTGTATATGGAGAAGTAGGGACGAATCTTCGGCAACTCTTATAAGCCATGGTACAGTATTTGAATTTCATTCTCAGCATCAGAAGCCACTGAAAAAGCTTTTAAAGGAGGGTTACTTTAGAACGATTACTCTGATTTTGGAAATGATTGTAAGGGATCACTTTCTGAGGCTAATGTGGTACTTCAGGGGAATCGTTAGATCATGTTTTTTCATCGATTCTGCCAATCTCTGCCTTTTAACTGAAGAGTTTGATTTATTTATATTTAAAATAGTTACTGATAAGGAAGGACTTACTTCAGCCACTTTGATATTTGTTTTCTGTATGTCTTATACATTTTTTATTCCTCAATTTCAACATTACTGCCTTCTTTGGTGTTTGATTTTTTGTATTGTACTATTTTTATTCCCTTCTTTTTTCCTTTTCTGTATATTCTAAGCTGTATATTTTCTTAGTGGTTACCCTGGGGATTACAATTAACATCTTAAATTTATAACAATCTGGTTTGACTTAATACCAGCTTTGCTTCAGTCATGTACAAAATCTCTGCTATACAGCTTCTTCCCTCCCCATTTATGTTGTTACTATCACAAATTACATTTTATACATTGTGTGTACCCATCAGTATAGGTTTATAATTATTGTTCCATGCATTTTTATTTTAAATAATATAGGGAAAAAACAATTCCATTTTAGCTGAAGTATCATGGCCATCCCACACACAAATTTTGGGTAGCATGTCTGTCTGTACTCTAGATAGCACCTTGCACATTCAAGGCTCCATTAAATATCACAGTGACCTTGTCTAGAATAAACAGACATCAGATCTAAGTTCTTAAGCACATTTCATATTGGTCTGAATAGGTTGTTTTGATTTTCCCGAAGTACTGAAGTTATGTTCCTGACCTTTTCATGTCAACCACATATAGAAAATTCTAGCATTTGCACAGCTTCCTGGGGCATATCACCAAGGCAGCTCACAGCTCGAATCCACTGGGCTTAAGAGATCATGTCACCCTAGGATCTGAATCATCTTCCCAAAGTCTGATGGAATCAATATCTGGTCTTATTATATGTTCTTGGCAAACCAATTGGGAAGCTATGCTATATTTCATCCAGACTTCATTCTGGATGGAGAATAAACCAGTGAAGGGATTTTTTAAAAAAGGAAAAACAGCATGTCCCGTTGTAGGCACGATTGTAAGATGTCCCCCAAGATTCCCCTCACCCTGGTGTGTATAATCCCCAGGACTGTGCAGATGATGCATTTTACTCCTGTGATTAGGTTGTATGATGTGGCACAGCTGATCTGAAGATAGGGGGATTATCTAGTGGACCTGTCCTAATCACATGAGTGCTTTAAAAGTAATTTTCTTCAACTAGGAGTAGAAGAGAAACTCAGAGAGATGTGCTCCATCTGGCCTGGAATAAAGCAAACACACATGTTGTGAACTGCCAATGCAAATGGGCAGCCTGTAGGAGCTGAGAGCATTCCCCAGCTAACAGCTAGCAGAAAAATAGGGACCTCTGTCCTACAGCTGCAAGGAAATGAATTCTCCAACAACCTGAATGAGCTTGGAAGTAAATTATTCCCTAGAGTCTCCAGAAAGGAATGCAGCCTGGCCAACACCCTGATTTCAGCCTAGTGAGACCCTGAGCAGAGAAACTCAGCTACACCATTCTTGGACTTCTGTAGAACTGTGAGGTAATAAATGGGTGTTGTTCTCATCAGCTAAGTTTGTGGTGATTTGTTACATAGTGGAAAACTAATATAGTCCCTTTCCCTGATGAGTTAAGATCTATAGAGAAGACCCTCTTAGAGATAAATCTGTGAGAACAGGCACTGTAACTCAGAGCAATACTGTGGTTACTTTATGGTAGTATATAATGAGAGATCTTAACCAGGCTTTATGTTACTAGCAAATTATTGCTGTCAGGGTCTCACCTAATGGATGAGAATATTAGTTGTGTCCGTCACCCATCAATTGTGGATAAAATGTCAGATGGGAAGCCATCACTGAGTAAATGACCATATAGGGTTGGGGGTGTGGGTACTTGATGAAAGAAGGGAAAAGAAGAAATAGGCATCTCACGAGTAACAGGAAATACATTAATACCTACCATATGGTGACTTGGAGAGTGAGTAAACAGCCAAGCTGTCTGGGAAGTTGTATTGGTCAGTACCTGGGGGCTGAAGCACAAGTATCTAAGGAGGCAGAATAAGGCATGGGATAGGGCTTAAGAGCCTTATAAGCAAGTTAACTAGTGTGGACTTAGAAACAAGTTATTTGGAAGCTTGATTTTTTTGTGTCTTGTACTTCTTTATTTTCTTTGTGTTCTTCCCTCATATTTTTTTCAAGTCTTTAAAAAATTTCAACCTTTTACAGCTAGGGGAAACCAGGCAATGAGGAAATTGTTCACACTTGTGCCAGAGATTTAATGGGAAAATAGTGTTCCTCTGAAGGTCAGACGTGGCAGTTTGAGCTGGAAGAGAGGCTTCAGGGAAGTATTTCCTGACAGAGGCCATTTTAGAGAAGTTAAAACTTAGTTAAAATTGAACACCCCTAGTGTGCTTGATTATAAAATGGTAGCACAAGGGAGCATCTTTCTGGTGATGGAACAGTTTTGTATTTTGATGGTGGTGGTAGTTATTTACACGTGATAAAATTTCATTTTAAAAATACCCCCCCCAAAATGGATGCATGTAAAACTTGATGGAATCTGAATAAGGTCTACAGTTAATAGTATTGTACCAACGTAAATTTCCTGGTTTTGATAATATACTATGGTTATATAACATGTTATTATTGGGGAAATCTGGGTGAAGGGTACATAGTAACTCTCTACTATTTTGTAATTTCTTATGTCTTATTTCAAAATAAAAAATGTTTAGTTGAAAAAATATCTGAACATCCCTAGATTTCTGAAATTGATTCTTGAAATTGCTAGCCTGATAAAGATTATGAATTAAATGAAATGTGTTTTTACAAAGTTGTAACAACCAGGTATAAGGAAAAATGCATTTGTATAGGTAACAGGTTTCTTAGGCCAAACTAAGATGACGGCTGCAGTGTTTTTTCCAGCCCGGCCCCCCAGCTAGCCAGCCTTCTGAGGAGACATGAGTCAGCACACTTATGTAACCAAGATGGTATCTCCTATGTGAACCCACGTGATCATGCTTTCCCATGGCATGTTGCCACTATTGTTCAGAGCCATATATAAGCGTTCGCCATGTTCTTGGCCATGCTTTTCACTGCTGCTGTATCCCCCTGACAATAAAGAGCATGTTTCACCTGCCCACTGCCATGCTGCCACTCACCTTTTCTTCCAATTTCCAAAGCCTGTGCCAGAGCACGCACTAGCCACGGAGCTTCCTCCTCACGCCAGGAGACACTCGCTAAACCTCAGCCCTGTGACAGAATCACAAAGCACCCGGATATGAGAGGCTCTGCCTCAGGTCAATATCAGGGCTGCAAACACATTCTGAAGAAATACTAATCAGGCCTCTCAATCCTCCAACTCACCCTTCACCTTCCATCCCTAAACTAGCCAAGTCTCCTATGGGAATTTATACACAGAAGTGAGAAGCAGAAGATGTTAAGAAAAGGGCAACAGCATCATTGATGAGCTGATTATAAGACAACGCCCTCAGGCCTATGATTTACTGTCCTACTGGTACATGTCATATATCACATGACTTTGCTTATTGTCATTTCTCTTCTAATCATCTATGTGACTTAATAGTATGACTCACTGTCCCAAAGGCTAGTGCATGATGTAGAAACAATGAGAGACCCATATAGCAGAAGCCTCTATCTGCACTAAGCAGATGTTCATCACAGTTACCTCTCTCCACTGAGAGAATGCAGGCACCTAACATATTAGGTGTTCCTGCTTTACCATGCAAGCACACTAGTTTTTGCAGATGTATGCATTTTTCCTCCCTATCTCCTTTTATATCTTCTTTAAAAACTCATCCTTGTTCTTCTTCAAAATCAAGGCTCCAAGAGCCCCAGCAACCATGTCACTCAATCCTGGTTTAAAACAAAAGGAAATGAAAATGCTTTTTAGAGGAGGACAGAGGTGATATATGTAAGAACTTTTGCCTAGGCTAGTATTGGTGGAAGGTAGACTTTTTTAAAAAACAGCTTGAGTTCTAAACTTAACCAGATGGAAATGTGCCTGCTGAGAGTTGGACCTAATTCAGAAAAGATTGTTAGCCAATAGATGAGCCAATTTAGACCAGCATATGCCAAAAATGGTCAATCAGGTTGTCCCAAGTGTGACTCCCCCAGAGCAGATGTCACTGTCTCTCTAAAGGCTTTTGAGTGTTATCCCTTAGCATGGAGGTAGGCTTAATATGTGCACACATAGACATACATAGAACCTGGGCCTGTAGCCACCCTTCATTTTATAGTACTATGGCCTTATCACTCTATCAGCAAAAAGCATAAACCCTCTCTTATGGCTTTTAAATGAACACAGATTTTGCAAATCAAACAAAAGCTATGAACACACGCAATTAATTCCAAGCAACTATCCTAATTTTTCTCATCTTTTCATGTTCCTCTATTGTAAAAATAACAGAAATTCAAGGCCATAATTGTCTACATTCTCATCACCTAATAAAAGTCAATATTTTAATTTGTCCATGTTACCTTCTGTTACTTGCCCTTTTGCTTATTCAACTTTGACATTTTTAATTTTCTTTAATATGGATCAGAAATGGAAATTTGCCCTCCTAAAAATAGGCATACCCTGAAAGGTCTCTGCTTTCCCAAACCTGGAAAATTAAAGGGATACCCAAAATGCAATGATGACCCTTACAGTACTCTATGGTTCAAAAGTCCTCTTCACGTCCATTGTCTCATTACATCCTTATGAAAAGCTTACAAGGCAGGCAGGGCTCCAGGAACCTAATAAAAGTATAGGTTCTTTTACCATCCCCCCTCCCTGGCTAAACCAGAACAAAAGGCCTTCCTGGGCAGAAGGTCAGTGTGAAGAGTTTCAGAAACACAGAGGTGGTTGAGGTCACTTCTAAGTGAACTGAAAGACATTTGAACTGGATCTTAAAGGATGAGAACATTTCGACCCATGGAGATGGCAAGGAAGGGAATAGAAGGTATCACAGCCAAAGTAACAAATGAGGAAAGCATATGACATATTCAGCAAACTGTTTGCTGGAGTGCAAGATACAAGAAGATGAATTGTAGAAAACAAGGCTGGAGAGATAAACTGGGGGCAGATCATGGAAGGCCTTAAATGTCATATTTATAAATTCAAATTCTTTTCAGTAGGCAGTATGGTTTTTAAAAGGAAAAATAAGTCAGAGAGATTCCTTGCATTATTTGAGTTCTGTTACCCTCTAATCATGTGACCTAGAGCAAGTTAACATCACTGTGCTCAAGTTTTCTCATCTGTAAAATGGGTATAAGTGTACCTAATCCAGAGGATTATTGTGGGGATTAAATGAGATAATGCATGTCAAACACTTAGGACAGTGCCTGGCACATAGTAGGCAGTCTGTAAATACTAGCTGTTATTATTATTATCATCATAATAATTCATCATAACAATTCATCAGGCTCTGTTTCCTCAACTGTAAAATGTGGAAGTTGGATTATCCCAATTTAATTTCTAAAGAAAGCCCTTTGACATCTTCAACACTATGTATCATCACCATCTTCTTGCTCTATCCTGTACTATTCAAAAACCTCATCTCCGAACTTGTTAGAATTTTGTCTTTTTGCAAAGAGAAAGAGGTTAGAAAAGGTGATCACAGGCCTTAAATATTTTATCACATAGACAAATTACAAGTCTTTTTTCCCATTTATTTTTTATTTGTATATATTCATGGGGTAAAAGTGCAATTCTGTTACAATAATATATTGCATTATGGTGAAGTCAGGGCCTTCAGTACATAACATCACTGAAGCAACACACATTGTACCCACCAAGCAAACTCCCATCATACACCCCCTCCCACCAACCCACCCTTATAAGTCTCCATTGTCCATCATTCCACACTCTGCTTCCATATGTACACATTATTTAGCTCCTACTTATAACTGAGAATATGTGGTATTTGTCTTTCTAAATCTGAGTTGTTTCAGATAAGATAATGGACTCCAGTTCCAACCACATTGCTGCAAAAGACATGATTGCATTCTTTTTTACAGCTGAATAGTATTCCATTGTATGTATATACCACATTTTCTTTCTTTTTTTTTTTTTTTTGGTTAGGATATTAAGGAATTAAATTTATGTTTAATACAAAACATTTATGCATATTTTCTTTATCCAATTCTCCATTGATGGACACGGGTTGATTCCATGTCTTTGCTATTATGAATAGTGCTGCAATAGACATAGGAGTGCAGGTATCTTTTTTATATATTGATTTCTTTTCCTTTGTATAGAGTCCCAGAAATGGGATTGCTGGGTCATATGGTAGTTCTATATTTAGTCATTTGAGAAATCTCCATATTATTTTCCATAGAGGTTGCACTAATTTACATTCCCACTGACAGCGTATATGAGGTCCCCTTTCTCTGCATCCTCTCTCTCTCCAACATCTGTTATTTTTTTTTGTCTTTTTAATAATAGCCATTCTGATTGGTATAAGATGATATCTCGTTGTGGTTTTAATTTGCGTTTCTCTGATGATTAGTGATGTTGAACATTTTTTCATATGCTTGTTGGCCATTTGTCTTCCTTTAAAAAATGTCTATTCATGTTGTTATCCCACTTTCTAATGGGATTAATTATCTTTATTGAGTTGTTTGAATTCCTTGTAAATTCTGCGTATTAGTCTCCTGTTGGATGCATAGTTTGCAAATATTTTCTCCCATTCTTCAGGTTGTCTGTTCACTGTGTTGATTATTTCTTTTGCTGTGAAGGATCTTCATAGTTTAATTAAGTCCCATTTGTTTATTTTAGTTTTTGTTGCCGGTACTTTTGAGGTCTTAGTCATAAATTCTTTGCCTTAGACCAATATCCAGAAGAGTTTTCCCTAGGTTTTCTTCTAGGATTTTTGTAGTTTCAAGTCTTACATTCAAGTCTTTAATCCATTTTGAGTTGATTTTTTGTATGGTGAGAGGTAGGGGTCCAGTTTCATTCTTCTGCATGTGGCAATCCAATTTTCCTAGCACCAGTTATGGAAGAGTGTTCTTTCCCCAGTGCATGTTTTATTCTTCTTTGTCAAAGATCAGTTGGTTGTAAACATGTGGCTTTGTTTCTGTGTTCTCTATTCTTTTTCATTGATCTATATGTCAATTTTTATACCAGTACCATGCTGTTTTGGTGACTATAGTCTTGTAGTATAATAAAAGTCAGACAATATGATGCCTCCAGCTTTGTTCCTTTTGCTGAAGATTGCTTTGGCTATTTGGGCTCCTTTTTAGTTCCATATGAAATTTAGAATTTTTTTTTTCTAATTCTGTGAAAAATGGTGTTGGAATTTTGCTGGGATTGCATTGAACCTGTAAATTGCTTTAGGCAGTGTGATCATTTTAACAATATTCATTTTTCGAATCTGTGAGCAGGGGATGTTTTTCCGTTTGTTTGTGTCATCTCCAGTTTCCTTCATCAGTGTTTTGTAGTTTTCCTTATAGAGATCTTTCATCTCCTTGGTTAAATACCTTCCTAGGTATTTTATTTTATTTTTTGCAGCTATTATATCAAGATTGCCCTCTTAATTTGGTTCTCAATTACATCATTCTTGGTGTGTAGAAATGCTACTGATTTATGTATATTGATTTTGTATCTTGAGACTTTACTGAATTCATTTATCACATCTAAGATTTTTTTTTTGGTAGCGTCTTTAGGGTTTTCTAGCCATAAGCAAAGAGTGATAGTTTGACCTCCTCTTTCTCAGTTTGGATGACTTTTATTTTTTTTCTCTTGCCTGATTTCTCTGGTTAGGACTTCCAGTACTATGTTGGATAGAAGTGGTGAAAATGGGCATCCTTATCCTGTTCCAGTTTTTGGGGGAAATTCTACCAACTTTTACTCATTCGGTGAACTTTCTCATTTTGAAGTATGTTCCTTCAATGCCTAGTTTGCTGAGGATTTTTATCATGATGGATGTTGAATTTTATTGAATCCTTTGTCTGTGTGTATTGAGATTATCATATGGTTTCTGTCCTTTTATCTGTTTAGGTGATGTATCACATTTATTGATCTGTGTATGTTGAACAAACCTTGCATCCCTACAACCCATTTGATCATACATTTTTTGATGTGCTGTTGGATATGATTTGCTAGTATTTTCTTCAAGATTTTATTATCTATGTTCATCATGGATACTATTCTATAGGTTTCTTTTTTTTGCTGTGTCCTCATCTGGTTTTGGTATCAGGGTGATATTGGCCTTGTAGAAGAATGAGTTGGGAGAATTGTCTCTTCCTCGATTTTTTTGGAACAGTTTCAGGGGGATTGGTATTAGTTCTTTGCATGTTTGGAAGAATTTGGCTGTGAATCCATTTGGTCCTGGGGGTTTTCTGTTGGGAGAGTTTTATTACTGATTCAATCTCACTACACATTATATTTTTATTCAGCAGTTCTGTTTCTTCCTGGTTCAATCTCAGGAGGTTGTATGTTCCTAGGAATACATCCATTGCCTCTAGGTTTTTTGGTTTGTGATCACATAGTTTGTTAAAATAGTCTCTGATGATCTTTTGCATTTCTTTGCTATCACTTGTAACGTCTCCTTTTTCATTTCTGGTTCTGTTTATTTGGATCTTATCTCTTGATTTCTTGGTTAGTCTAGCTAGTGATTTATCAATTTTATTTATCTTTTCAAAGAAGCAACTTTTTGTTTTGTTGATCATTTGTATAGTTTTTTGGCTTCTATTTCATTTATTTCTGCTCTGATCTTTGTTACTTCTTTTCTTCTGCTAACTTTGGGTTTGGTTTGTACTTATTTATCTCATTCCCTGAGGTGTGGCATTAGGTTGTTAATTTGTGATCTTTCTGTTCTTTCTTTTTTTTTTACCATCCATGGAACTCTGCTTGATATATACTTTTTTAATGTAGACATTTAATGCTATAAATGTCCCTCCTGGCACTGCTTTTGCTGTATCCACAGGTTTTGGTATGTTGTGTTTTTATTTTCATTTGTTTCAAAAAATTTTTCAATTTCTGTCTTAATTTTTCTGTTGACATGGTGATTGTTCAGGAGCATGTTGCTTAACTTCCATAGTTTCTGAGGTTTCTCTTTGTATTTGGTTTTTAGCTTTATACCACTGTGGTCTGAGAAGATAGTTGATAAAATTTTGATTTTTAAAAAAATTGGTTAAGACTTGTTTTGTGGCCTAATGTGTGGTCTATCTTGGAAGATGTTCCATGAGCTGGTGAAAAAGAATGTGTACTCTGTAGTTGTTGGATAGAATGTTCCGTATGTCTGTTAAGTCCATATGGCCGAAAGTCCAATTTAAGTCCAATGTTTCTTTGCTGATTATCTGTCTTGATGATCTGTCTAGTGCTTTGAGTGATGTGTTGAAGTCTACCATTGTTATTGTATTGCTCTCTCTTTCTTTAGGTCTAGTAATGTTTGTTTTGTGAATCTGGGAGCTCTAATATTGGGTGCATATATATTTAAAATTGTTATATTCTCTTGCCAAAATGATCCCTTTATCATTATATAATGGTATTGTCTTTTTATTACTGTTTTTTATTTAAAGTCTGTTTTTATCTGATATAAGTACAGCTATTCCTGCTCACTTCTGCTTTCTGTTTCATGAAATATCTTTTCCCACCCCCTTACTTTCAGTCTCTATGTCTTTATGGGTAAGATGTGTTTCTTGTAAACAGCATATAGTTGGATCATGTTTTTTTTTTATTTCAAAATATTATGGGGGTACAAATGTTTTTGGTTACATGTATTGATTTTGTTATGCTTCATTCAGCATTATAAGTGTGCTCATTACCCAGATCATGTTCATGGTACCCACTAGGTAGGTTTTTCCACCCTCACCTTCCTCTGACCCCCTGATTGATTATTGCTCAGTTTGCTTCCTTCTGTGCACATGTGTGCTCATCAGTTGGTTCCAATTTAATAGCAAGTACATGAGGTCTTTGCTTTTCCATTCTTTAGATATTCGACTTAGGATAATGATCTCCAATTCCATCCAAATTATTGCAAAAGGCATTAAGTCATACTTCTTCATGGCTGAGTAGTACTCCACGGTATACATATACCACATTTTATTAATCCACCCATGAATTAATGGACATTTGGATTGATTTCATATCTTTGCAATTGAGAATTTTGCTGCAGTAAACACTCAAGTGCAGGTGTCTTTTTGATAAAATGACTTCTTTTCCTTTGGGTAAATAGCCAGCAGTTGGATTGCTGGATCAAATGGTAGGTCTACTTTTATTTAGTTCTTTGAGATATCTCCATACTGTTTTCCATAGAGGTTGTACTAATTTGCAGTCCCACCAAGACTGTATAAGCATTCCTTTCTCTCTGCATCCAGGCCAGCATCTGTTGTTTTTGGACTTTTTAATAAAAGCCATTCTGACTGGGGTAAGGTGATATCACATTGTGATTTTAATTTGCATATCTTTGATTTGACTTTCAGCTTTACAGTTATTGGTGTTTAGGAATGCTATTGATTTGTGTACATTGATTTTGTAACCTGAGAGTTTGCTGAATTTATTTATCAATTCCAGAAGTCTCTTGGTGGAGAGTTTGGAATTTTCTAGATATGAGGTCATATAGTCAGCAAAAAGTGACAGTTTGACCTCCTCTTTCCTGATTTGGATACCCTTTATTTCCTTCTCTTTTTTTTTTTTTTTCTTTTTTGAGACAGAGTCTCACTCTGTTGCCCTGGCTAGAGTGAGTGCCATGGCATTAGCCTAGCTCACAGGAACCTCAAACTCCTGGGCTCGAGTGATACTACTGCCTCAGCCTCCCGAGTAGCTGGGACTACAGGCATGCGCCACCATGCCCGGCTAATTTTTTCTATATATTTTTAGTTGTCCAGATAATTTCTTTCTATTTTTTTTTTTAGTAGAGATGGGGTCTCGCTCTTGCTCAGGCTTGTCTCGAACTCCTGAGCTCAAACAATCTGCCTGCCTTGGCCTCCCAGAGTGCTAGGATTACAGGCATGAGCCACCGCGCCCGGCCTGTTTCCTCCTCTTGCCTGATTGTTCTGGCTAGTACTTCCAGTACTATGTTGAATAGAAGTGGTGATAGTGGGCACCCTTGTCTTATTCCAGTTCTTATTGGGAATGCTTTCAACTTTTCCTCATTCAGTATAATGCTGGCTGTGGTTCTGTCATATATGGCTATTATAATAATCAGATATATTCCTTCTATGTCTAATTTTTGAGGATTTTTATCATGAAAGTGTGCTGGATTTTGTTGACTGCTTTCTCTGCATCTATTGAGATGATTATGGTCTTTATTTTTGCTTCTGTTTATGTCATGAATCACATTTATTAGTTTACATATGTTAAAACATCCTTGCATTCCTGGGATGAAGCCCACTTGGTCATGGTGAATTATTTTTTTGATGTGCTATTGTATTTGGGTTGCTAGTATTTTATTGAGGATTTTTGCATCTATATTCATAAGAGATATTGGTCTGTAGTTTTCTTTTTTTGTTGTGTCCTTTCCTGGCTTTGGTATCAAGGTGACACTGGCTTCATACAATGAGTTGTGGAGGAGTCCCTCCTTCTAAATGTTATGGAATAATTTCTGCAGTATGGGTACCAGCTCTCATTTGTAGGTCTGGTAAAATTCAGCTGTATATTCATCTGGTCTAGGGCTTTTTTTGTCGTTATTGGAAGAATTCTTTATTACTTCTTCAATCTCATTGCTTGTTATCGGTCTGTTCAGGAGTTTTGTTTCTCCCTGATTGGGTTGTGGGAAGTTGTGCGTTTCCAGGAATTTTTCCATTTTATCTATGTTTTTGAATCAATATGTGTAGAGATTTTCATAGTATTCACAGGCGATATTTTGTATTTCTGTTATATCAGTTGAAATTTCTCCTCTTTCATTTCTGATTGAGCTTATTTGGGTCCTTTCTCTTCTAGTCTTGGTTAATCTATCAAGAAGTCTATCAGTTTTGTTTATCTTTTCAAAGAACCAATGTTTTGTTTCATTGATACTTTGTATTTTTATTTTGTTTTCCATTTCATTTAATTCTGCTCTGACCTTAGTTATTTCTTTTCTTCTGTTGGCTTTGAGTTTGGTTTGATCTTCCTTTTCTAGTTCCTTGAGATGTGTCATTAGATTGTTAATTTGTGATCTTTCTGTCTTTTTGATGTAGGCATTTTTAAGGCTATCAATTTTCCCCTTAGGACTGCTTTTGCTGAGTCCCACAGATTTTGATAGTTTGTGTCCCCTTTGTCATTCAATTTGAGGAATCTTTTGATTTCCATCTTAATTTCATGTTTGATGCATAATCATTCAGCAACAGCTTATTTAATTTCCATGACTTTGTTTAGAATTGAATGTTTCTCTTGAAGTTCATTTCTAGTTTTATTCCACTGAGAAGTGGTCTGAGAAGACATGGTATGATTTATGCTTTCTAGAATTTGTTGAGACATGTTTTGTGGCCTAGGATATGATCAATCTTGGAGAATGTTCCATGTGCTGATGAGAAGAATGTGTATTTAGTAGTTTTGGGGTAAAATGTTTTGTAAATGTCTATTGGGCCCATTTTTTCTACAGTCCCATTTAAGTCTAGTGTTTCTTTATTTATTTTCTGCTTGGATGATCTCTTCAGTTCTGTCAGTGGGATGTTGAAGCCCCTGGCAATTATAACATTGCTGTTTATCTCTTTGCTTAGATCTAGCAGGGTTTGCTTTACAAATCTGGGCACTCCTATGTTAGGTGCATACATATTTAGGATTGTTATGTCTTCTTGTTGAATTTTTCCATTTACCATTATATAATGACCATCTTTGTCTTTCTTTACTATTGTTAATTTAATGTCAGTTTTATCTGATACAAGAATGGCTATACCTGCTTTTTTTTCATTTCCATTTGCATGGAATATTTTTTTTCCATCCCTTCATGTTGAGTCTCTATGAGTCTTTGTGGGTTAGATTTGTTTCCTAGATACAGCAGATACTTGGGTTGTATTTTTTTATCCATTCATCCAGCCTGTGTCTCTTGAGTGGGGCATTCAAACCATTCACCTTTATTGATAGAATTAATATGTGGGATACTGTTCTGTTCATCCTGTTGGGTGGTATCTTTTTGCTTTGTTTTACCTCTTATGATGTTGTTTTATATGAACTCTGAGCTTTAGCTTTTTGGTGGTTTTACACTGGTGGGTGTCTATTGTGCTTACATATGTATAATGCAGTCCTGATATTTCCTACAGGGCAGATCTGGTCTTGACAAATTCCCTCAATGTTTGCTTGTCTGGAAAAGTCTTTAATTCTCCTTCGTATGTGAAACTTACTTTTGCAGGATACAGAATTCTAGGTTGGCAGCTGTTCTAAGACTGAAGATGAGGCCCCAATCCCTTCTGGCTTGTGAGGTCTCAGTTGAGAAATCTGCAGTTAACCTGATGGGTTTTCCTTTGTTAATTACTTGATGTTTTCGCTTCATGGCTTGCGGGAGTTCCTCTTTCGTGTTGACTTTGGCCAGTCTGATGACTATGTGTTTTGGTGATTGCCTCGTTGCAGTGAATCTTCCAGGTGTTCATTGAACTTCTTGTACCTGGGTGTCTAAATCTCTAGCAAGACCAGGGAAGTTTTCCTCAATTATTCCCTCAAATAGGTTTTCCAGCCCTTGTGCATTTTCTTCTTCACCCTCACAGATGCCTATGATTCTTATATTTGGACATTTTACATAATCTCATATTTCTTGTAGGTTTTGTTCATTCCTTTTAATTCTCTGTTCTTTATTTTTGACTGACTGAGTCAATTTGGCAGAGTTGTCTTCAAGCTCTTAGATTCTTTCTTCTGCCTGGTCTAGTCTCTTCTTAAAACTTTCTATTGTGTTTTGTACTTCTTTAAATGAATTTTTCATTTCCAGAAGTTCTATTTGTTTTTTTTTAATATGTCAGTCTCTTTAGTGAATTTTCCATTCATTTCTTGAATTGTTTTTCTGGTTTCTTTGAATTCGTTTTCTATTTTCTCTTCAATTTTATTGAGCTTCCTTATAATCCATATTTGGAATTCTTTTTTTTTATTTCAGAATATTATGGGGGTACAAACATTTCGGTTTCAAGTAATGACTTTGCCTCACCCAAGCCAGGGCTAGAGATGTGCCCTTCCCTCATACAGTGCACACCACATCTATTAGTTATGAGTTCACCCTCTGTCATTTCAATATTTTTATTTGGTTGGTATCCATTGCTAGTGAGCTGGTGTTCCCTTTTGGGGGTGTCCTTTTCTTCTGATTTTTCATTCTTCCACAGTTATTTCACTAATTCCTTCTCATCCGGAGCAGCTATCATTTTTTGTTTTTAGATTTTCTTTTGTTTAGATGGGGCTTCTTTTTCTCCCCGCCTCACTTGTAAGGATGTGACTATAGCATATACTGGGTAATCGTCTTTGGCTTTGTTTGTGGGGGCTTTGATGGTGATCTAGCTTCTGGATAGATGCCTCTACAGAAAACAGTATGGAGATCCCTCAAAGAACTAAAAGTAGATCTACCACTTGATCCTGTAATCCCACTACTGAGTATCTACAAAAAGGAAAAGAAGTGATTACAGCAAAAGGACACATGCACTTATATGTTTATTGCAGCACAATTCACAATTCCAAATATGAGGTATCTTATCTAAGTGCCTATCAACTGATGAGTGGATAAGATAATGTGCTATATATATATATACAATGAAATGCTGCTCAGCCATAAAAAAGAACGAAGTAATATTTTTTTGCAGCAACTTGGATGGAACTGAAAGCCACAATCCTAGGTGAAGTATTACAGGAATGGAAAAACAAATACTGCATATATTCATTTATAAGTGGGAGCTAAACAATGCGTATACATGTTCATACAAAGTGGTATAATGGACTTTGGAGACTCAGTGTGGGAGAGGGTGGGATCAAAATTTACCTATGAGATACAACGTATATTATTTGAGTGACAAGTACACTACAAGCCCTGACTTTAACACTATACAATTCATCCATGTATCAAAAAACCACTTGTAGCCCTTACATCTATGGAAATTTTTAAAAAAATCTTGGCTGACAGTTTTTTTCTTTCAGCACTTTGAAAATGTCATTCCATTCTCTTCTGGCTTTTAAGATTTCTGATAAGAAGTCCACTGTTAGGCTGATGAGGTTTACTTTATAGTTAACTAGATGCTTTTCTCTTGCTAATTTTAAAATTCTTTCTTTCACTTTGACTTTAGCTATTCTGAATATAATATGCTGTGGTGAAATCCTTTTTGCAGTATACTTGCCTGGGGATTGCTGGGACTCCTATATCTGGATGTCTAACTTTTGCTAAACTTGGGAAGTTTACATTGATTATTTCCCTAAATAGGTTTTCTAAACTTTTAAAAATCTCTCTTCCCTCTCAAGAATAACAATAATTCATAAGTTTGGTTGCTTTAGATAGTGCCAGACATCTAGAAGGCTTTGTTCATTCTTTTTTATTCATTTTTCCTTATTTTTGTCTGACTGGATTATTTCAAAGTCCTATCTTCAAGTTTTGAGATTCATTCTTCTACTTGGTCTAGTCTATTATTGAAGCTTCCCAATGTATTTTGTATTTCCTTTAATGAGTTTTTCAGTTCCACAATTTCTGTTTTGTTTTTTTTTTTAAGCTATGTATCTCCTTGGTAAATCTCTAATTCATATCCTGAATTGAATTTCTAAATTCTTTGTATTGATTTTCAGATTTCTCTCATCTCATCGAGCTCCTTTAAAACCAGTATTTTGAATTCTTTATCTGACATTTTGCGGAGTTGTTTTTGATTGGGATCTATTGCTGGTCAATTGCTGTAGGTTCTTTGGTGGTATCATACTTCCTTGCTTTTATATGCTTCCTTTGTCTTTCCATTGATATCTGTGCATCTGGTATAGCAGTCACTTCTTCCAATTTTTTGAAATTGCTTTTGTAGGGGTGAATTTTTCCTGAAGATGTATCTATGTTGTTGTTTGAGTAGGACACTTCGGCTTTTGTTTTGGGTGCCCGCAATAGTGTGACCTTTATATGATTTTTTCATCAGTACACAGATTCAATGGTATCTCTGATTTCCTCAGTGGCTTAGGGTATAGTTATTAGTCAAGGTTGTGGTGAAGTTTTGCTGGGGACTTGGAAGCTAAGCCAGTCTTCAGGCCCTAGCAGTGGTAAGAGCAGAGAGTGTAATCCACTCACGTCTCAGTCTCAACAGCAACCTGCAGGAGGGTGGTGGGGACCTTCCCAGGGTTGCATGGGACACCCTAGTCTCCTCCTCCCTCCTCAGAGCAGTGCAACAGCAGCAGCCGTGTCTGTGGATCTCCGATATCTAGGCTCTTAGAATGGTGCCCAGAAACCCCTAGCCAAAATTGTAAAAGCCTGTTTTGAAGTGTGAAGCCCTGGGGGTTTCCTTCTTACTGTTTCCCCACATCGAGGAGCTTCTCCTGGCTTTCAGTCAGTCCCCAGCCAGGCAAGCTGCTTTGAACCCTCTTCCTTACTTACTGTTGGTGCTTCCTGTCACTTCTACAGTGAGTGAATCCTAGCATTCTCTCCCAGATGATCTGTTCAAAATGTGAGTATCTGCTTACTATTCTGGTTCCTCTTCATGGAAGAGGCACATACTACCTGCATCATCTTGATTATATCTGCTCAAACTACAACTCTTTAGCTGAGAATCTGGAAACTTCCTTTAGGATAATCATGATCCCAATTTATTAAAGAATATGATCAGTGTGTATGAGAAACCTAATAATATTTGGAAACTATACATCTGATAAGAGGTTAATATCTAAAATATGTAAAGAACACAAACAACCCCATAGTGAAAAAAACAACCCAATTTAAAAAAAGACAAAGGACCTGAATAGACATTTCTCTAAAGAAGACATACAAATGGCCAAGTATATTTAAAAATGCTCAATATCACTAATTATCAAGGAAATGCAAATTAAAACCACAATGAGCTATTACCTTATACCTGTTAGGATGGCTATTATCAAAAAAACAAAAGATAACAAGTGTTGGTAAAGATGTGGAGAAAATGAAACCCTTGTGCACTGTTGGTGGGAATGTAAATTAATTTAGCCATTATGGAAAACAGTATGAAGGTTCCTCAAAAACTTAAAAATAGAACTACCATATGATCCAGCAATCCCACTCCTGGGATTATAGCCAAAGGAAAAAAAATCAATATGTCAAAGACGTATCTGCACTACCACATTCATTGCACCATTATTCATAATAGGCAAGATATAGAATCAACCTATGTGTCCATAGATGGATGAATGGATAAAGAAAATATGGTGTACATATATACAGTGGAATATTATTCAGCCTCAAAAATGAAGGAAATCCTGCCATTTGTGACAACATGGATGAACCTGGAGGTTCATTATGCTAAGTGAAATAAACCTGGCATAGAAAGACACATACTCCATGATCTCATTTATATGTGGAATGTAAAAAAGTTGAACTCATAGAAGCAGAGAGTAGAATAGTAGTTACCAGGGGTTGGAGGTGGGTGGACAATGGAGAGATGTTATTCAAATGGTGCAAAGTTTCAATTTAACAGGATGAATGTGTTCTGCAGATCTAATGTACAACATGGTAACTATAGTTCATAATAATTTATTATATACTTGATAATTGCTAAGAACATAGATCTTAAATGTTCTCATCACAAAAAAAGGATAACTATGTGGGGTGATGGATAAGTTAGCTTTATTGTGGTAATCATTTCACAATGTATACATATATCAAAATATTATGTTGGACACCATAAATATAATTGGTGTGAAAACCCAATAACTATTAGAGACCCTGGGCTAGAGAAGACCAGCTTGCTCTCAAAAACAAAACAACTCCTCAACCCACATGAACTTACACAATTGTATGGATTATAAAGCATTTTCACATTTCAGTCTCACACCAACTTTGTGAGATTAATGTTACTATCCTCATTTTCAAAGATGAGGTAATGAAGGCACAGAGAGGGAAATGTCTCTCCTAAGGTCACATAGCTGCTTAGCGGTAGAACCAGTACTCAAACCCAGGTTTCCAATATTGTGCTTGTCC
The DNA here is from genome assembly GCF_000956105.1 of Propithecus coquereli. Lineage (NCBI taxonomy): Eukaryota > Metazoa > Chordata > Mammalia > Primates > Indriidae > Propithecus > Propithecus coquereli. Next base: position 4,949,059 of record NW_012154840.1, read on the forward strand.
TTACCACCACAAATCACCACCTCCATTACGTCATTCAGAGAACTAGAAACCTGTCAGTCTGCCCAATTTAATTCAAAGAGGCAAAACTAAGCCTGCCAAAGAAATGGCGACTCATTTGGCTTTCTGTAGAAATACCAGTAACGATATGCAACACTAGAACTTTCTGGGAAACCAGTTGAAACCATTACAAAAACTAAGGCCTTTTGCTTATATGAGAACTTTCTGACCTTTCCAATTTGCATGAAAACCGAAGATGGACCTAAGCTGTTTTCATTGAGATCAAGCAGATAATAGAAAGATTCTGGATCCTCAGTTAAGATATATGGATTATTATTTTAAATTCATAAAGAAAATTCGCTTTATTAAGAAATAATGTTTCAAGACATTAGAAGAAATTGACCACACTTCGTGCTAATATATTTGCACTCAGCACATTGGGCCTCGAGTTCTCTTATCTCACAGCTTACTGCACCATAGGCTCCTTGAGAACAGAAAGGGCATCTTCCTTATTTGGGTCACCTATGGTGGGAGTTTGCCGTGGACTTAGCACATAATAGACACTAGATAAATAACTACTTGTTTAGTGAATCAATCAGCGCTTTTATCGATTACAACTTAAACCAGTGATTCTTATGCTGTTTCCCATTTTTGTAAAGTGAAACGGGAAGGCCATGTTGCCCCCTCCCATACTGAAAAATCAATCATAGAGAGAAATTAAGTTTGTAAATCTAAGTGGACAGCCAAAATCTCTAGCAACCCTCATTGGATTACAATGTGATCTTTAAAAGTCTCTGCCCTTTTTCGATTTTATGTAAGAACAATAAACAAAGGTATATGGAAAAGTTTTAAAAATGAAGATGTTTTTAATTGAAAAAGCTACATGGTGAAAAATTCAAGCAGCTCCAGATGTTAATGATCATTTGTAGTCTAAACCCTAATAATAATTATTATTATTATTGATCACATTATTTGAAAGAGTTATCTAACTTGTTCCTTATTACGACCCATTTTATAGCTGGTAAAACAGCTTCAATTAATTTAAGGAGCTTGCCTAGGGTCCTGAGGAATTTGAACCCCCAAGACTGACTGATATCAGAACCAGTGATCTTGACTACCTATGTTATATTCCTCGCAAAGCCTTGCTTGAAGTTTTCTACATGTGAGACAGCCACCATGTGAGAAAATTGACCCTAAAAGAAATCACGTAATAAGGAATGATCTTTAAAGAAAAATGTGTCCTGATTACATTGAAAGAGATTATAACTTTAAATTATATACAGTTCAAAAATCCTTGATTAATTTTTCTTTTAAAAACCATAGTTTTGGGTTTCAAACGGATGTTTACTAGAGGCACTTAGTTTCTGATCTGATATTTATTTTTCCAATGCAAGTTACTCTTCATACTTTTTGATTTATACTGAGAATTATTATTAAGACTTTATCACAAAATGACCCATTTTTCCTCCTTTAACTCTGTCATTTTAAAAGAGTCCCTAAAACCTGGAGTATGTGCCTTTAAATTTGTCATTTGGTCCCAATTCTTCCTATTATGGAAGCCATCTCTGGTTTTGTAGTGAAAGACATTGGTAATATGATTTGATTAACAAATGCGCTTTGTGGTAAGGCAGATTTTATTTAAAGTCAATATATTTAAATCACAGGTTAGGAAGACTTGATTTCATAGAACCATAAAATATTGGCATTGAAAGGGAAATAAGAAGTCATTGAGACCAACCCTCTGATTCATGAATCAAATTATTAACTACAACATCCTTGACATTTTTTCCTGGAAAAGTACTTTCTTGTTGTTTGCTATAGCCTTACTGCAGGTTCTTCAACTCAGCAGTAGATGTAGGCTTCATTTTAGAAGGTACACACTAATACACATTAAAGCAATGATTCATTTTTTTACTACTTTCAGATTAATTTTGCATCTACTTAAAGAAACTAAATAATAATTTTTTTATTTGCCAAAGCCAGTTGAAGTAGATACTTGAAAGGTCATTGGGAGGCAAGTCATCTACTATTCAGTAGATTAATCATGAATAGTGTTCAGTTATTTTTCGCCAGACTGTATTTAAAAAAGAGATTTATCAGGGAAATGCAAATCAAAACCACAGTGAGATATCACCTAACTCCAGTGACAACAACAGATGCTGGTGTGGATGGTGTGGAGAGAAAGGAACACTTATACACTGTTGGTGGGACTGCAAACTAGTACAATCTCTATGGAAAGTAGTATGGAGATACCTCAAAGAACTGTAAGTAGACCTACCATTTGATACGGCAGTCCCACTACTGGGTATTTACCCAAAGGAAAAAAAGTCATTTTATCAAAAAGACATTTGCAGTTGAATGTTTATTGCAACACAATTCACAATCACAAAGATGCAGAATCAACCCAAGAGCCCATCGATTCATGAGTGGATTAATAAAATATGATATATGTATACCACGGAGTTCTACTCAGCCATAAAAAAATGGTGAACTAATACCTTTTGTAACAACCTGGATGGAACTGGAGACCATTCTTCTAAGTGAAGTATCACAAGAATGGAAAAGCAAATACCACGTGTACTCAATACTAAATTGGAACTAATCAATCAACACTTATGTGCATGTATGGAAGTAAAACTCAAGAGAAATCAAGCACGTCGGAGGGGGCAGAGGGCATGGGTAAATTCACACCTAACAAGTACAATGCACACTGTCTGGCTGATGGGCACACTTATAACTTTGACTCAAATTGTACAAAATTGTACAATTCATGCAACCTAAATGTAGCCCTGTAATATTCTGAAATTTAAAAAAAGAGTTTTAAGGTGTTTTATGTTAACAAAACCAACCAACTTATTCTGGAGTTCTTTTCCTTTGCTAAAACATATATTATTATTATTTTAACAAGACATAAATATGAATACTCAAATTGTTTACTTAGTGATAGGTATATGTGTAGTAACTATAATTTTAAATGAAAACCAAGTCCCTTTTCATCCAAAAATATTTTATATAAAGAATTCAGTTTTCATCTTCAACTTCCTATTTGTTTGGACACTTAAAGAGAAAGGCTAATATTGCTTTGAATATTTTTAAAAATTCTCTCAATTAAAAATGAATTTGACTAATGGGAGAAAATATTTCTTCTCTATCTGTATAAGAAACTTTCTGGTATTAAAACCAAGATTCATCAGCATGGGCACCTGAATCCAGGTATTTATGAGGTTTCTATTCGTTTTCCAATGTGACTTTGCTGAAAGCCTCAGTAGCAAGACTATATTGTTGAAAGATTGATCATTGATAAATATTTCCGGAATGCCCGCTTTGTACCGAGTGCTGTGCCAGGGGCTAGGGATATAAAGATGATTCCAACCCAGACCCAGTCCCTAACCTTACGTTTAGTCAGAGAGCCAGAGATGTAAAAAAAAAAAAAATACCACAATACAATGTACACAATGTAAAGGACAAATTGACTACCTCTGTCTTAGGAAGTCAGGGAAGTCTTCACAAAGAAACTGACTTGTAAGTTGGGCTGATGGATAAATAGAAGTTCACCAGGCATAGAGAGTGGGAAGGGCAAAAGAGAATAAAAAGAAGCAAAGAGAATAAAATGTGCAAAGGCATAGGGGTATGACTGAGCATGGCATATTCGGGAAATTTTAAGGTTAGTATTGTTGGAGGGTACATGTGTGGGAATTAAGTGGTAGGAGATGAGGCTTTCAGAATGGATCAGAGGATGCTTTTCCTGCAGGTATTGAAATGCCATTAATGGTTTTTCAGCAAGGGAATAATAAGATCAATTTTGCATTTTTTAAAAGATTACACCAGCTATGATATGGAGGATTAAATAGGGTCAACAAGACTGAAAGTAGAGAAATTGGTGTGGCTCTATGATAGTCCAGAATGAGGGTTAGACTTAGAGCAGTGGCAGTAGGAACAAAAAAAAGGAGGGGGTATATTCAAGAGAGATCTCTGAGGTAGAGTAAACTTGGATGAGGGAGATGAGAGAGGCAAGTGTGACTCTGAGATTTCCAGGGAGCAGGGTGGAACTGTTCAGAAGGTAGCAAGTTCAGTTTGAAGTGCCTGAAGGATAGCTAGGTAGATAGGGCATGCTGGCATATTTATTTAGTTCAGAAATACATTCTAGGCTGGGTGTGGTGGCTGACGCCTGTGATCCTAGCACTCTGTGAGGCTGAGGCGGGAGGATTGCTTGAGCTCAGGGGTTCAAGATCAGCCTGCACAAAAGCGAGATGCCATCTCTACAAAAAATAGAAAAATTAGCCAGGTGTGGTGGTTCACACTTGTAGTCCCAGCTTCTTGGGAGGCTGAGGCAGGAAGATTGCTTGAGCCCAGGAGTTTGAGGCTACAGCAAGTTATGACGACACCACTGCACTCTAGCCAGGCGACAGAGCAAGACTCTGTCTCAAAAAAAAAGAAAGAAAGAAAAGAAAAGAAATACATTCTAAATACGATATGGCAAGGTGCTTGTGGAAATTTATGTCAGATTCTGTCTTTAAGCTTTGGCTACGACTAACTGTTGGAAATTCTCTCATCGAAAGAGCCACATGCTCCAGTACGAAGGTACTTTGTAAGCCTCTGCAACCTGTTGATCTGCTGAAAAAACTTTTCTAAGCTGTTTTACTTAGGTAATTAGAGTAAACAGAATAATCATTTTTATTCCATGTGAGTTTCAGGATGCATTCAATGCACATACATTGGTTCCTGGGTGCTTATTGGATAAGTGCCTACTTTCTAGGGCAGGCCCTGTGTTAGATGTTAGGGGTAGAAAGATAAGTAAGTTTTACTCCCTGAGCATTTTGTGCAACATAAAATGTTCAGGGACTACTGAGAATTATGCAGAGACCTTTCTGGGATTCCCTTAAACATTGAAGTCATCTCCCTTTTCTCCTGGACTTTAACTCTGATTTAGTAAGTAAGTTTTGAAAAGCAAAGATCATTGTTTTTCTAACTTAAAGTTATGCCAAGATGAAATTTTCACACATAGAAACTTCAGCTTCATAAGCCATTGCTTTGCAATTTCACCAAAAGAAATGAATTGTTGGTTTGGATTTAGAAATGTTTGTGCTATACAGATTTTACCTTCATTTTGGAAGAACGAAATTCTACTTATAATAGCCAAAATACCAAGGTCATTAGATCACTTAATATCATCACACTGATTACATTCAATCCTGCAATCCCACTACTGGGTATCTACCCAAAGGAAAAGAAATCATTCTATCAAAAAGTTACCTGCACCTATATGTTTATCACAGCACAATTCACAATCACAAAGATATGGAATCAACCTACATGTCCATCAACTGATGAGTGGATAAAGAAAATGTGATAGATATATGTATACACACACACACACACACACACACACACCTCTTGGAGTACTACTCAGCAATAAGAAAGAATGAAATAATGTGTTTTGCAGCAACTTGGGACTGGATGCCATTATCTAATTCAGGAACAGAAAAATAAATGCTACACGTCCTCACTTAAAAGTGAAAGCTAGGCCGGGCGCGGTGGCTCACGCCTGTAATCCTAGCTCTCTGGGAGGCCAAGGCGGGCGGATTGTTTGAGCTCAGGAGTTCGAAACCAGCCTGAGCAAGAGCGAGACCCCGTCTCTACTAAAATTAGAAAGAAATTAATTGGACAACTAAAAATATATAGAAAAAATTAGCCGGGCATGGTGGCGCATGCCTGTAGTCCCAGCTACTCGGGAGGCTGAGGCAGTAGGATCGCTTGAGCCCAGGAGTTTGAGGTTGCTGTGAGCTAGGATGACGCCACGGCACTCTAGCCCGGGCAACACAGTGAGACTCTGTCTCAAAAAAAAAAAAAAGAAAAGTGAAAGCTAAACTATGGCTACACAAGAACACACAGAGTGTTATAATGGACAGTGGAGACTCAAAAGGGGTAAGGGATGAAAAATTACGTATGGGGTATAATGTACACTATTTGGGTGATGGGTACACTAAAAGCCCAGACTTCTCACAACTACACAATATATATGTGTAACAGAATTCAACTTGTACTCCCTAAATCTACTTAAAATTAAAATAAAATTGATCATAGGCCTAAATGTAAGTGCTAAAACTATAAAACTCTTAGAAGAAAACATAAATAAATCTTTGTGATCTTGGATTAGACGATAGTTTCTGAGATATGACATCAAAAGCACAAGGGTTGAAAGCAAAAATAGGTAAATTAGTCATCATGAAAATTAAAATCTTTTGTGTGTCAAAGGACATCATCAAGGAAGTGAAATGATAACCCCCAAAATGGAAGAAAATATTGGCGAACCACATTTTTGCCAAAGGACTTTTATGTAGAATATGTAGAGAACTCTTACAGCTCAATAATAAAAAGACATACGATCTAATTTAAAATGGAGAAAGGAGCTGAATAAACACTTTTCCAAAGAATATATACAAATGGCCAATAATTATATAAGAAGATGTGCAACATCATTAGCTATTAGGGAAATACAAATTAGAACCACAATGATGTTCCATTTCACACATACTTGGATGGCTATAATTAAAAAGACAGAAAATAACAAGTGTTGGTGAGGTTGTAGAGAAATTGGAAGCTTCATGCATTGCAGGTGAGAATGTAAAATGGTGCAGCTTCTTTGGAAAACAGTCGGACAGTTAATCCAAAGGTGAAACAGAGTTTTCATAGGATCCAGAAACTCCACTCCAAGACATACACACAAGAGAACTGAAAACAAAAATGTCTACACTAATGTTCATAGCAACATTATTTACAGTGGCCGCAAAGTGCAGACAACCCAAATGTCCATCAAATGATTAATGGATAAATAAAATGTAGTATATCCATACAATGGAATATTATTTGTCAGTAAAAAGGAATGAAGTTCTGATATGTGGTACAACATGGACGAACCTTGAAAGCATTATAGTAAGTGCAAGAAAGCTGTCACAATATTTTATGATCCATTTATATGAAATGTCCAGAATAGGCAAATCTATAGATTCAGAAAGTGGATTAATAGTTGCCTAGGCTTGGGGGAGAGGTTGGGAGTAAATGGAAAGTTACTGCTGGTGGGTATAGGGTTTCTTGTTTCTTTTGGCATTGACGACAGTGTTTTAAAATTGATTGTAGTAATGGTTGTACAACTCGGCACGTATATAAAAACTATTGAATTGTACACTTTAAAATGGTGAAGTGTTTGGTATGTGAAGTATATATCAATAAAACTGTTATTTTTAACTAAAAAAGCATAAGCAGTTGAAATTATGGAGAGAGACAGTTAGAGAAGGAGAGGAAGAGAAGTGTGAATGAGTGTTGCTGAAAATCGCTGAAGTGACTGGGGCAGCTGAGGCTAGGGGGTCCTGGTGAATACGGAAGGAGAGAGAATATATTGGAGTTGGCAAAGTTCTATTCCACAAAATAAATTACTGGACAGGGATTAGAATATCGTAAACTAATTCTTTCCAAGTATTGCCAGGAAATGTGTTCACAAGCGCAGCTCTCTCAGCTGAAGTTTGTCTTCCACCATTTTCTCTCAATGCCTAGAACAAGATCTTCCCTGTGGTACTTAGCTGTAGGCCTCTGGTGTTTCAGAGCTGCTACTGCTATAAATGCAGCCACTGCCACCACCACCAATGTGTAATACGCCAAAAATGCTGCTGCCACCAGGAGCTGATGTCGAGAGCCTTGTTGTCTGCACCATGGATCTTCTTTTGAGCCAGGCTATGCCTTCATTTTTAGGCTACATCTAACAAGAAAGCTCCCAAAGCAAGGCTGTCTGCTCTGTTTTTGGTGGGAGAGCTCTCATTGTTTTTCCTGCTGTCACACTCTCTTTAAAACTCAGGCTTGTGCGTCCCAAGATTTGGGCCAAAGAACAAGCTGAGTGGAAGACACTGGAACCGGTGCCCTATTGAGTTTTACCTTTCTCTCTCACACTGTTCACTGCTGTTGATCTAACTTTAAGGGCCTCTACTCTTTTTTTCCTTACTAAATTATTTCCCAGAAGGCTTATCAATCTCTCATCTAAATATATCTATTATGAGGCCGCCCCATCAGTCCTCTAGACATGTTTAAATGCTATGCCAAACAGTATGTGCTTAAGCTGAGACCTCCTGCTCCATCCCATAACTGACACAATCTTTATTCATACTTTATCAGCTAAGCAACTATCACGTGTTAGATCCCATTCTAGGCATTGAGAGGTGAGCACAATGCAATCCCTGCCCTCAAGGAACTTCCATTTTGAGGGGGGCAGACAACAAACAAGAAATTACATGATTTATTATTTAGTTGTGCTCTATAGGAAAAATATAGGCTGCTGTGACAAGATACGATAGGAGGATTCAATCAAGGCTACGGTGGCAGGAAAGCTTCCTTGAGGAAGTGATATTTCAGCTGCATATTTCAGGCTATGAAGGACTTAACCAGGTGAAAGAGGCTGAGGTAGAGAGATAACAGAGCAAACAACATTCATTCATTCATCCAGCAAATAGGTATTGAACATCTACCATGTATCAGGCATCGTTCCAGGTGATGAGGATACAATAGTGAAGAAAACAAACAAAATCCATATTCTCATGTTGCTTACATTTTAATGGGAGAGAAGCAGAAAATAAACAACAAATGTGTAAATAATTGGTATGCTAAATGGTGTTAAGAGCTACAGAGATTTTTAAAAAGCAACAAAAGGTGATGGGGAGTACCAATGATAGGTTTAGGGGGGATGTGGAATACAATTTGCAAAGATCTAAGGTAGGGCTAAGGTAGGCTTCTTAATACTTTCCAGAAGCTGAAAGTAGGAAGCATGGCTGTGGGACCAAGAATGGATGCTTACCCTGTTGCTACTACTAGTACTATCTCCTATTTACATAGCACACTGTTCTCATGTAAATCATTTTACACACTGCCCAGTCTTGCCCAGTCCTTGCCAGCACAGCATAGTTGACCCTTCTTCACCAAAAGCTTTTGATTCAGTGTATTGTGGGGACAGTTTCCATGGGAACACGCCTTCAACTTGACAATGGAAGTCAATAGAGAATTAGAGAATTAGGATTCTCTTTACAGAAATGTGTTTTTTGCCAACTTTTCTGGGTTGCAAATGTGTTTGTGGAAATTAATATCTTAGAGCTTTAAATTCTAGCTGATTAGGTCAGACAAAGGTGAAAACATGTTGGCAGAATGGCCCAATGTGCAAAGGAAGAGAATCCTGATTTCCTTGGAAAGGCAATCTTCAGTGACTCCTGCAAGGCAGGGGAACAGTGGGTCTGGATTTCATAGGAGGTGATGTATAGCTGAGTGTTCAGAAGCCAAGTATTCAGAAGAAAAAGTAGGCAAGTCATAAGCCCATCTAGCAGGTTTGTTGAGAATGAGTCTATACTACATTTCCAGAATGAGCTCCTGACACACTTGACACATTGCATGGAATTCAAGGAAAAGGACCGAGAAATAGCGTAGGTGTTGCGGTTTAAAGAGGAAGGAAACATTATGTATAGTTACTCGGCAAACAACTTTTAGTCTGGCTTTGTCAGTTGCCATCTATATGAGCTTGAACAAGTCTGAGCCTCAGTTTCCCCATCTGTACGATGAGAATGGGAATATACATTTCACTGGGTGTTGTAAGAAATAAACAAGACAATTAATTTGGAAAATGTTTCAGGATAACAACAGCTAATTTTTATTGAGATCTTACTATCTTCCAGGTACAGTTTTAAGCATAAATCAACTCATTTAATATGACAACTCTAGAAAATTGATACTATTATTATTCCTCCTACTTTACAGATGGGGAAACTGGGGCTCAGAAATGTTAGGTAATTTACTCAAAGTCACACAGTAAGTAGCAGAGTCAGGATTAAAACTCCAGATGTCATGCTCCTAACACTCACACTATACTGCCTAGGTAGCAATTCAGAGGGTGGAATAGTTATTTCTCAGAAGGAAGGTATGAAATCTATCTAGTAAATAGAAGAAATAGGATTCAAATTTGATCTGACTCCAAAGTCTGTGCTTTTTTCACTATGCAGCCTTCTGACAGCACAGTTATAATAGTAGCTATCATTTGTTGACTACCTATTTACCAAGCATTTTATGTACAATATCACTAATCTTTTTTTTTCTTTTTTTTTTTTTTGAGACAAGAGTCTCACTCTGTTGCCCAGGCCAGAGTGCCGTGGCGTCAGCCCAGCTCACAGCAACCTCAAACTCCTGGGCTCAAGCGATCCTTCTGCCTCAGCCTTGGGACTACAGGTGCATGCCACCACGCCTAGCTAATTTTTTCTATTTTTACTAAAGACAAGGTCTCGCTCTTGCTGAGGCTGGTCTCGAACTCCTGAGCTCAAATGATCCGCCCGCCTTGGCATCCCAGAGTGCTAGGATTACAGGCATGAGCCACCGCGCCCGGCCAATATCACTAATCTTTATAAGGTAGGTAACCCTACAGGGGTAGATAGTATTATACTCATCTGACAGATGAAGAAAATGAGCCTCAGAGAATTGTTCTTTGTTCAAAGTCACACAGTTCAGGGTTTGAATTCACATCTGCCTCACATCAAACCCTGTGTTTACTGCATCTTGCTACCATTCTTGTGCAGTGTAAAGGGCAGGGGTGTTTGTTGTTAGTATCATATGGGTCAGAGTGTGTCACTAGAAGTATCAGCTGTATGCTTTTGGGAACTCAGTTGGTATTATTTTACGTGACGATGGTGCCAATTAGCTATCATCTTCTAACTCCTACATTGTCTACTATCTGATTTAAAGTGCTACATCTGCCTCTTTTTGGTATTCCCTCCCTTCTAGATCTTTCTCTCCTTCCCATCTCTCTCTTCTTGTCTCCTTTTTCTTTCCTTCCCTATTCTCCTTTTTTCTCTTCCTATTTCCTCCTCCAAACTTCTCTCTATCTCTAGGGCCATCTGAGTTCAGGCAGAGGGACATCTTCAGGTTGTCTTCAGGGTCACACCAACCCCTGGAACTGAATCTCCTACAGAGACAGCGGTCCTGGTCAGGGTGGCCTCATATTGAATAAGGAACCTGGCAATTGGCCCAGCCTCATTAGTTTTTTGATGAACTTGTTGACTGAGCAAGGCTCAAGAAAGAATGCACTGTTCTTCAAAGACATCCCTTGAAAGCATTCATCTATGGGGCAATAGCTGGCGTAAGAGTGTGCATGAAATCTCATCCATTTATTTAGACATGTCATTCCTCAAATGTAAGTGCCTGGCACTGTCTGAAGAATGGAGAGATGGAGAGATAGAGAAAAGGAAGCAAGGTTCCTACCCTCAAGACGTTAGGAATTCTCAGTCCGATGTGGGAGCAGATACGTGCCCAAATGCTTATAATACATGAAAATAAATGCTTTCATCAAGATTTATAGTGTACAAGATACAATAGGAGCCTGGAGGAAATAACCACTCATTCTTCTTGGGAAAGTAAGAAGTCAGGGAAGTCTTCAGTGAAGAAGTGGCATTCAAACTAGGCCTTGACAGGTGAGTGGCAGATCACCAGAGAAGGTGGGAAGGGCATTCCAGGCAGAACAAAGAACTCATGCAAAGGCACAGAGGCATGAAAGAACATGCAGGTTCTGAGAACAGCAAGTAGTTCAGTATTTCTGGTAAAGGCTCAACTCTATCACTAACCAACTGTGTGACCGGGACCAAGTCACTTGTCCCTCTTGGCCCGCTTCCTCCTCTGTTAAATACTAAGTATCATAATAGCGATCATTTTATCCACACTATGTATCTCACCAAGATTGTATGAAGAGTAAATGAAACTGTTAACCTGGAATTCCAGCAACGTGTGAGGGTGAGGATTCAGCCATTCTTTCCAACCTTTAAAGGCTATGCGAGAGTAGATGTGGAATAACTTTGTAAATTGTAAAGCACCATGCCCATGAGACTTACAATATTACCAAAGCACAGTCACAGTTTTTAGCCACCTGGCTCCAAACCCTCCCCACCTAGTTTGGTGCTGGGACTGCCCATTCCATCCCCTTACCCCCATGGCTGCTTTTCATCAGTTCATGTAGGGGGATATGTGAGAAGACTATTTCCCTGAACCTCCCCACCCATCCTATTCTTACCTTCTTATCTTTTTTTCCCTGGCTCCCAAAAGGGGACATATATTCTTCAACTTTCCCTTCCTCATTCCACACTCCTCCCTTCATTCTGAGAGTTTCATAATTAATTCTCCTCCTTTATTCGAGCATCTTAATTTCAGCATCTGGGACCCCAATTGTCAGTCCCAAAGTCCCATTCACAGTGTCTCCGGGGGTTTGGAGGAGGGTGGAGTGTGTCTAGGAGACATCATGCAAATAGACCTCCTGGTAGTCTGCCTTAAACTCCTAGGGTTTCAATATGGAATGAAGGGTTGGGTTACTCTTGTGTTTAAAAGGTTTGTGGTTAGATAGAATTTGGTAAACAAGCATGTTTTATTCTGATCCATGAAATAGGCAGGAAGCCCAAAGAGCACGGATGTTTCAGAAAAAAGTGGTAGGCTTTCCTAGGAGACTTCATGGTTCTAAGTTCTACTGAGGCAATAGGCTCTCTAACTTATACTTGGCAGTAGTCCATCAGTTACACCCATGGGAAGATGATCATATCTGGCCCCATAAATGTCATGCATATGTGTCTTTCCTTTTTGGATAACTCTAATCTCATAAAGGACAATATCTATACCTTATGGATTTATGTATCTCCTTATTATGCCTAGCCTAGTGTTTGGCACATAGGGGCTCGATTAATTGAATGAATAAATGGATGGATGGGTGGATGAATGATAGCTACTTGAGAAAAATCACTGAATGCTGAAAGATATGCTAAGGCTAGGAGACTGGATGGCTGTACTTGGGGATTTTCAAGAAACCCTTGCTGTTTGGACTATAGTACTACAGGGAGTTGCAATTGCCTCCTGGCCCTGCTGGCACCTTGATTTCAGATTTCTGGCCTCTAGAATTGTGAAATAATACATTTTCATTGTTTTAAGCCACCAAGTTTGTGGTAATTTGTTGTAATAGCCCTAGGAAAATAATACAGGGGGATTAAAGAAAGACACTAGAAAGGATACAACCTTTCAACTATACCTTAAAGACGAGAAGGATTTTCATGTATGGAGGCACAGAAAGGCATTCCAGGATAAGGGAACAGCCTGAGCAAAGACATGGAGAATGTCCATGTGTTATTTAGCAAAGCTGAAGATACCCATTGACTGCTCTGAATAGATAGCCACACTGGGTGTGCATTGCCTCCACGTTTCCTAGATGCCAATGGGTTGGTTTATATGTAGCCAAAAAGGGTACTCAAGGAGCATTTGTTTCAGATGAATGGAAACATCTCTTTTCCTGCCATGTTCTGCATTCATTCTTGAAACACACCCTCTATCCGGGGCAGGAGCTTCTTAGGACACATTTTGCTACATAATCCTCAGTGCAATGTTCTTGGGGATTCAGCATGAATGCTTATGTGGATGGACCTGAAAAGGCTAGTTCACGGAAGGTTGGACCTCCAAACCAGCGGGAGCTTCTGTTTGCTTCCTAAAGTATTCTCTCACTTGTTTTACCTGTATTACTTATTCCATTGTCTCAGCCAGTCATTATTCTCCACATTACACTATCACTATCACCACCATTATCAATATCAGCAGGAGCAGCAGCTATTAACAGGGTAAAACGAGAATATCATAGGAACTGCTAGTGTATATAGAAGGAAACATACTTCCATCAATGATTTAGGAAAACCTTCTTGCAGGATAGGAGACTTCAGGAACTTCTGGAATACATGCACGAACAGACACATTCATTGTATACCTCTATATGCCGAGCCTTTTGCCAGGTGTTTTCATTCACCTTAACCCATGAACTTCTCACATGTTCTTTATGAGGTAGAGATTGTTACTGTTGGCCCCTTTTTGTATATTAGAAGACTATGGCTTTAAGAAGACTCAGTAAACTGCCCAGGATCCCATTAGTAAGGGGCAGAACTCAAGGTCATTTGATTCCACGTCTAGTGCTTTTCCATTTCAACACAGATCATCCTCCTTTACTTTACCTGGGTTGGTGGGGGTGGAGAAGTGTGATACACTCTAAGATTTTGGATTTTAGATGAAGAAGAGTCCTTTGAGGTCCTTTCCTTAAAGGAGCAGAGGTTACCATGTTCAGAAAGCCCTGGATCAGACATTTCTAGAGCTAACTGAGCTCAGTCTGTGTTTCCTCACTTTGGGACTACTCTTCAAACCATGAGACTACATTGCAATTTCCAATACTGTCATTTGGCACTACTAATACCTCTCATACTGAGTAAGACCTGTAAGTCTGTGCCTGAGAGAGAGCTCACACTGTGAAGGTTGCTCTGATGGTGCCCAACCCAGAGAAGCCCAAAGCCCACATCACACACTCCATACATTATCCACAGAACTGCAGTGTCACTCAGGCCTGCGGCTGCATGATGGAAGGCTGCACTTCACTGCGGGGTCAGCTGGGACAAGCTGAGTGACTCAAAGTTAGGGAACTGAGGTCTGGAGAAAATCATTTCCATCTTCAGTTGCCAACAGCCATTGGAAAAGCCTCAGATGAAGCTGGGGGTGGTGGGAACAGGGGTGGGGGTGATAAGGATCTGCGTCATGCCTGCTGATCTCTGTCCATGGTCCTGTCCTGAGTCTGGACACAATTCCCTTACCACCCCCACCCCTGCTTCCATCTTGCTCAGTGCTGCCAAGGCCGCAAATATCTTTGCTTTTCTACTGGACTTGTGTAACGGAGCCCTGTGTGCTGGGCTGTTGGGCCCAGCTTCATCTGGGGCTTTTCCAATGGCTGTTGGCAACTGAAGATGGAAATGATTTTCTCCAGGCCTCAGTTCCCTAACTTTGAGTCACTCAGCCTGTCCCAGCATGTTTGAAAGCTCACCCTGACAAGGAAAGTACTTAAGTGTCAGGAGCTGTCCCTGCCCAGGCTGGTTTTGAACACAGCAGCCAAGGCACCTGAGCATGTGGGCAAATGGGGTCAGAACATTCCAGACACTCTGGATTGGAACAGCACTTTGCTCATCTGGCCTCAATTTGTGAGCCCTGCTGTTGGCTTCTTCCCTCAACAACTCAGCTCTACTTCCATAGGACAATGAGCTTAAACAACAGATTATGTTTGTTTGTTTGTTTGTTATAAGGCTTCAAGGAAGGAGGAGGGAGGGGAATGTTTGCAGTGGGGCACTTTGTTTGAATAGGTTGTCGTGAACAAATGACACGATGTATATGAAAATCTATCATAAACGTTCATCATCGCTATCATCTGAACCTAAGGGTCAGTGCCTCAGCTAGCTACCTATCTAGCGTGTGGCCATGACCTTTCTTTTCACATTTATAAATTAGGAAGTAAGAATTTAAGGGTAAAATGTCAAAGAGTTCCAAAGCCTCCCCAGTCTGGCCCCACTTAACCCCTCCAAATTTTGCTTCCTCCACTGAGGAACCCCTTGATTCCAGCTACACTGGACATGTCACTGACTCCCAAATACATTGCTCACCATCCTGCTTCAGCACTTTCTCAGCTCATGCTCTTCCCCATCTCAGTGTGCTCTTCCCCTCACTGCTGAGCACAGTCCTACTTCTCTCTAGGGCCACCACACCTGGTGCATGCCGAGGAACTCCTAAACTCCTTTGGCACCCCGAAGCCCTGACTTATTTTCACCTCTCACTCAGCCCTCAATCTTCACAGCCTAAGAGCGTTGCCTTCCTGTGTTTCTATTTCCTCCACTAGATTATAGGCTCCTTTGAGGCGAAAAACGTACCTTTAATTGTCTCTGTTTTCTCCTCCTGAATCCTAATGCAGGGCCCAAACCAAGCGCTAGCTGAATAACTCACAGAATGGGGATCTACTTGCCTCTCTAAGGACTGCTGAAAGGGAAAAAAAATGAGGCATCTGTCTATTGTCAGCAGGGTGAGAGCTATAGTTTTCTAATCCTGTTTAGGACAAAGGAGGGAAGTATTGAGCCAGTTTGTCAGTTCCATTGTATTTAATGGGAGCCCTTAACATGCTGGGTGCTGCCCCTCATACAAGAGGAACAGTCGATGATGGTTTCAATTCATTGACCTCTGAAATCTGGACCCCCTGAGTTCCTATGGGCCATTATTTGAAATTCACCAGGGAAAGGCACCGTAAAGTCCCAGCCAGAGGCCATTATTATGATTACTATATAGCCTCTGGGCACAATAGTGGTACATTATATGAAAAATAATATGGTAGTTTTCTTCCTTGTATATGCATATGTACCATAATAATGTTATTTCTGTCATTCACCTTCTTTTATCCCTCTCAGTTAAGATAAAACATAAATTTGGGCTGAAAGACATCCTGTGTCTGCCCTCAGCATGATAGAAAGAAACTTTCTGGGTCCATCTCCAGAATGGCAGCATCTCTTATGCCCCAGAATTTCCAGACACTGCAGCTCTCTTCATTGGTAATAGGCTGAGTTGTCAGGTTATTAAAGCGGTAATATGGCAGACTGAAAATCACACCACCTTTGGCTCCTGGTTGACATCTGAAAGGCCGTGGCCATTTTCCAATACCAGTTTCAGAGGCTAAGAATCATCCAGGCACATAACATGGAAGTAATTAAGGGGTTAACTGTTTTCTGCAAGGAGAAACTCCGGTAAACTCTCTTTAATCTTTGTTTTTAAGCTCTATTAGCCTGCTCTCCATGTCCCCTGTGGAGAAAAGGCTCAGAGTGGTTTGGTGATTTGCTGAACATCACAGAGTTTGTTTAAGGGAGAATTAAGGTCAAAACCGAACCTTCTAAGTCCTAGACTCATGCTCCCTCATTATCCCACTTTGTTCTAATGGACGTGCTACCATTGGCTGTTAAATAGCAGGGGCCAACTGCTTCCAAATAGCACCTTTTTGCATTGAAGTTTCATAGTGAGTCTCTCCCTTAGATATGCCTGACAGGGGGGACCACTCTATAAGAGATTTTCTGTTATGTTTTTGGTCAGTGAAACCCCAGGAAAAGGGATGATGGGGGCTAAGACAGGCCTGACCTGAGTTCCACCCTAGACAAAGCAAATGTAGTGAAAATCCAGTCAATGTTTTTATACTGAATGCTTCTGTTGTGCTGAGCACTGTGCTCAGACGTGGACACCTAAGTTGAAAGTACCTGCTTTCCTCTCCATAAATGAACAGTCTAGAAGGAGAAGAAAACACATAAGCAGACAGTGTCAATATCATGTGCTAAGGAGATGATTAAGGTAAATACAGGTGCTATGAGAGCACAGAGAAGGATACCCAGGCTAGTCTACAGGTAGGGATGAGGCCTCAAAAATTTTTTTGGAGTAATTATAGTTAACATCAGTGCCTGGCCCATTGAAAGCACTCAATAAAAGTTAACTATTATTACTATGAAATTATACATTGTCCCTGCCCTCAAGGAGCTCACAGTTTAGCAAAGGAGAAAGTACCAATATACAACTACAATAATATGTAATTCATACTATAATGGTGTGGTGGAGAAGACATACATGGATAATAGCTCATGTTCAGTGAAAGCCGCCTATGTACCAAGCACTGTTCTGAGGACATTATGTATATTCCTTCATTTAGTTCCCACGACTTTATGGTTAATTCCATTTTCCTCAATTATAGGTGAGGAAACTGAGACACAGAGAGGTACATTAATTTGCCTAAAGCCACACAACTAATGGATGGTGCTAAGTAGTCACAAATGAGAGAGAAGAAAAAGCAGCCCCTGATATCTAGGAGATGGCCTGGCACTCACAGGTAGGCCGTGCAGTTCTCCTGTTGGACATAAAGAATCTCACATAATACCGACATCAAAGTTACGCTGAGAAGATGATAAAGTGAGACAAAACAAGGCCACTTGGCAATTCTGTCTAAACACAGACAAAAACAAAAACCTGGCCGGGCGCGGTGGCTCACGCCTGTAATCCTAGCACTCTGGGAGGCCGAGGCGGGCGGATTGTTTGAGCTCAGGAGTTCGAGACCAGCCTGAGCAAGAGCGAGACCCCGTCTCTACCAAAAATAGAAAGAAATTAATTGGACCGCTTAAAATATATAGAAAAAATTAGCCGGGCATGGTGGTGCATGCCTGCAGTCCCAGCTACTCGGGAGGCTGAGGCAGCAGGATCGCTTGAGCCCAGGAGTCTGAGGTTGCTGTGAGCTAGGCTGACGCCACGGCACTCACTCTAGCCCAGGCAACAAAGTGAGACTCTGTCTCAAAAAAAAAAAAAAAAAAAGCCTTATCCCCACTTTAGTCTACCCTCCCTATAGATAAGATTTATTAAGATAAGTCACAGAAATGCCCTTGTTTTCTGACAGCATTCAATATGGAATGAATTCCCACTTCCCTAGACCCTCCCCCAAATTATCCAACCAAAACTCCAATCCTATGATAATTCCCTTCTACGGCCCTTTTTCTGAGACACCCCCTAGTTTCCTATTGTATTAGTTTGCTCAGAGTACCATAACAAAATATCACAGACTGGGTGGTTTAAACAACCAAAATTTATTTTCTCACAGTTCTGGAAGTTAAAAGTCCAAGATCGAGATGTTGGCAGGTTTGGTTTCTCTCCTGAGGCCTCTCTCTACTTGGCTTGCAGACGTTCTTGCCTCTGTGTGTCCTAATCTCCTCTTCTTATAAGGACCCCAGTGACACTGCATTAGGGCCCACCCTAACGGCCTTATTTTAGTTTAATCACCTCTTCAAAGACCGTATCTTCAAATACAGTCACAATTTGAGGTGCTGGGAGTCAGAGCTTCAACATATGAATGGGGCGGGGGACACAGTTAAGCCAGTAACACCTATGGTGTGTGTTCTCCCTCACTGTAACAAGTAATAAACCCAGATTGTTCAACTACTGGTGTGTTCCTGGTAGCCTTTGGCTGGAGGGCATTGACACAAATTATAACTAGTAACTAATAAGTGACTAACTTTAAAACGGAAGAATAGCATATGTGGTTAACACAGGTGAAAACAATGTGCTTCCCAACAATGGGAAAAGAGCAACGCATTCTGGCCATTGAGATCCAGCCAATAGATAGGTAGCATTTTACATTTTTAACTTGTTTTGTTTGTTTGTTTGTTTTTGCTTTTGAGGGTAGAGGCCAAATTTTATTTTTCTTCTTATTTATTCAACTGCCTGAAAGACGCAAATGTATTTACACAGTGCCTGACAAATGCAAGATAAATAAGACATCATTCATATCCTCAAGATATGTATACCTACCTTGTGACCCCGTTATCTCACCTGTAAAATGGGGATAATAAAATTTTCTTTGTTGTGAGGATTAAATAAAGTAATTCATGTAAATTGCTTAGCATAGTGTCTGGCACATAGTAAGGACTCAAAAAATGTTGGTTATTTAGGGATGAGCTATTATTTATGGATGAGTTTGGTAGATACAAAATGAGAGGGAGAAGGAACAACAGTATTCCAAGCAGGTGGAATGGCAAAAACAAAGGCACGGAGACGAAGAGCTCTAAAAGCCATACAGACACTTTATAGCCCAGGGATGAAAAATCCACAGAAGAGTGCCTTATACACACTCAATAAGGTGACCCAGACCTTATTGGCAATGGGATATCTAGAACATTTGTCTCCCGTAGGTTGCCAGGGAAAGAGAAATAGGCCCTCCTCCTCCCCGTGCTGTTTCTGGGGAGGGGTTGTGTGACAGGCTACATAGGCTTTGTTGAGGGTGATGGCGAGAAGTTGGACACGTCAGATCCTGAAGCCTAAGCCTTGGTAGCAAAATGAGGCTGTAGCTGTGGCCGCAGAAAATCCTGAAATTGGGCCTTGCCTGCCTGGAGAGGCTCTGCTTTGGCAACGACTTGCTGGAGCAAGTGTACACAAAGTAGCTAGTTTCATCCCTTTTGTTCTAGCACCAACCTTTTGATCCCTCGCCCTGGCTGCTAGTGGTGATGACTCCCGGAACTCAGGCAGCAACCTCACACCCAGGGTTCCAAAAGTGCTACATAGTCTGCAAGACTGGAGTTGCTCTCCAATCTTTCGCTGTTTCCTGTTGGGTTCCCAGGACGTCTGAAGGGAGTTGACTACCTAAGGGATTTTTCAGTGACAGCTGTCAGGCAGATCCCATTTCCTTCCTGGTTCCCTTCCTCTCTCCTTTATTCCAAAAAACACCCCTCTCCACTTCTCTGCCTTCCTCCAACCCTTCCAACATGACCCACCTTCCTGGGGGCTTAGGCCCTTAAGTTAAGGGTAGGTAGAGGTTGAATGATTAGATTAGATGCTTGGTGGACGAAGCCATTCAAATATTCTTCCCCAAACTTCAGAGCGCCCCTCTCCACACACACAACTGCCCTAAAAGGCGTGGGAGAGTGGTGTCCGGCTGCGTGTCTGCCGGAGGGAGAACGCACAAGTCGCGCGGTGGACTGGACCGGCTGCAAGAATGCGAGTGGGGGGCGGGGTGGGGGTGGGGAAGGGGGGCGCGCGCCCTTTATGACTGGTGGCCGCGCAGTGCGCGCTCCCGGGCGCCTGAGGGGAGGGAGGGACAGACGGACAGAGTGGGGGGCACATGGGGAAGGGATGTGAGAGAGGGTGAGGAGAGAGAGGGAGGGAAAGGGAGGGCCGTGGTGGGGAAGGAGGATAGAGGGGGAACGCGTCCAGCAAGAACAGCGTGTTGGAAGAAACAATGGCAGGGGCAATAGCGATGGTGGCAGCCGAGGCAGCCCCACTCTGGCCACCTTTCTGAATGGGCAGAGGCAGCTCTGGGAGAAGAGGGGACCAGGCAGCGCCCGCAGAGGCTCTGAGAAAAGCGGCAGAGGGAGGAGAAGGGGGAGGAGGAGGAGGAGGAGGAGGAGAAGGGGGAGAGGAGGGGGGACGAGGCAGGGGGAGAACCCGGGAAGGAAAAGCAGTAGCATCAGCAGCAGCAGCAGCAGTCGCCGCCGCCACAGCAGTAGCAGTAGCGGCAGGAGCAGCATTTAGCAATAGCTTTCACAGCGAGAGCGACGGTAGCAGCCGCCCTCCTTCCCTCTCCCTCTCGCGGACGGCCGCAGCCACCGCACGGAGCGGGCTCCAGGCGCCGCGCGCGCAGCCCGCTCGCGAGGTAGCCCCGGCCCGAGCGAGCGCTGGTGCAGGCGAAGCGCGGACCCTAGGAGCAGCCGGGCAGCCACCGCGGCTCTGAGTTTCAGGGCCAGAGCCCGACAGCTCTGACTCCATCTAGCGCGGCGGCGGCGGCGGCGGCGGCGCCTGAGAGAGCAAGCGAGGGAGAGAGGCGCGTCCACCTGGCGGGCCCGGCGCATGGAGCTGAGGCAGAGGCGGCGGCGGCGGCGGCAGCAGTAGCAGTAGCGGCGGCGACGGCGGCGGCGGCGGCGGCGGCTCCAACAGCTGCGGCGACGGTGGCAGCCCAACCTTGACTGTGGCCGCGCCAGCTCCGGCGCCTGCTGCCTGAGCCCGCCAGCGACGTGCGCCCTGGGAGTCGGCCTGTGAGGTGAGCACGAGCGCTGCCATCCAGACCCCTGGCCTTCTCGCCGGCTCCCCGGCTGGCTCGGGCGGCGGCGGCAGGGGGTGGAACGTATAGGAGGAAGCCGGGCGAGGAGAGGAGGAAGGGAAAACAGAAGGGAGGACGTCTGTGTGCGAATGGCGTGCATGTGTGTGTCTGTGAACGAGGGAGCGAGGCCGCGAGGGCGAGATCCCGGCTCGCCCTGACAGGCACTGCAATCTAGGAAAGGCCTCTGTGCTCGCGCCGGGGGGAGGGGAAGCGAGCGGGCTGGAGCCGCCGCGCTCACACGCACACCGCCGGGCAGCAGGGACGGCAGAGTGCAGTCCCCTGTCGGGATGGTGCTCGGGAGAGCCTGGCCGGGGAACGGGGCACGGGCACGGCACGCTTTGGCGCGAGCGGGAAAACCCACGCGGCGGCCGCCAGGGCCAAAGCCGCAAAGGTGCGAAGCCGCCGTTGCCGGCGCCTCCCCCGCCCGCGGCTCCCGCGCGCGCCGGGCGGCGGTGGTCACCACGGAGCGCTCCCGGGGCACACGCCACCCAGCCGGGACCTCGAGCGGGTATAAGTTGGGGACCCAACCGAGCCTCGCCCAGCTCGTCACCTTTGCGGAAATTGGCCCACGGCCCCTTCCCGCTCTCGGTGGCAGTAGAATTGACGCTTTCCTGCGTGCCTTCTGCGCTTCTCTGTGCCGCACCCCGCGACACACGTCCGCTCGCGTCCTGTGCACCCTACGGGGCAGGGAGGCGGCGAGCCGGCGCGGGGAGCCGGCCCGCTCCGGGAAAGTGTGCAAACCGCGCCGCTGAGTTGGCGCCGTTCAGCTGAGGAATCCAGCGGTTTCAGCATGACTGCTTCTGTCTGATTCGTGAGGGACCGAATCACCCGCGCAAGGTTTTCTGTCTTTTTCGAAGTTAAAAAAAAAAAAAAAAAATTGGCATCCCCATTTCGACACCAGCACTCTTGATTTTTGTCGAGCTTCTGGCTGCATTTTGGAATAAGTGGGTCTCATATTTTGCTTCTGGGTTTTGGCTCCCAGCATATTGTTGAATTCTGTGCACAGCAATACACTTAGCTCTGTGGCCTTTTTCTAACGTTCCATTTTCAGACTGTTATCTGAGAACACACGTTTTTGTGTGCAGGGCTGGCAGGGCTGTTTTTAAAAAGCGTCTAAAACACTCTAATCCCGGGATTTGAATATCTCGGTTGTTTTTGGTGGAGGAGCAGAGTGTGTCGATAGTTCCTGGAATATTTTACTTGGTGAGAAAAGGTGCTCCAGTGGTCTTCTTTGAACTACTAAAGACCATTTGAGTTTTTTTTTTAGGGGGGGCGAATCTTCCTTACATCTTTTACACATGAAGTAACATATGACCAAACGTTTTATTTACAGCAGTGACGTTCTCATGGCTGAGGAGAATTTACACTTATTGAAAATATATTTTTAGAAGGGAACAAAAAAGTCCTAAGTAACTGTCATTTTACATATTAACTGGGAAACCGGCTAATCAAATAAAACTGGCTGAGTGTCTGAAACTCTATCCCAGTGAAATATGTGGCTGTGAATATAATTAACCATCTGTCTAGTGAGCAATTTAAATTTGGGCTGGTACATTTTTATTACAGTGTCTAATTTCTGGAAGACTTGTACATTTTACCCTGCAGTAACAACAAAAACGTATTTGCTTACTAGGTCAAAAATTTACTTGTGTGGTGATGGGATCTCCCCTCATAGCTTTCCTGGTCCCAACACTGCTTGACCTGGGAGGTCGAAATGAATCTTGCTTTTGCAAACTGCATACTTACAATAGAGGAACTCAAACCAGCCCTGGAGGCTACTGATTAGACATTTTTGTTTCTTGGAAATACTTTCCAATATTTTACCTCCCACAGAACCTAGATAGATTGCATGCATTTGAGTTGAAAAGATATAATTTTTTGTGCACATGTGCTCAGATGGCATAGGGTGATTCAACAAAATTCGTAAGACTTGACATTTGACTCCATTTACTTCCTTTTATTCTACCTAATTCTCTACCTAGCTCTCCCCTAGCTGTTCCAACTGCCGCCCCCGCCCCACAGACATACACTCACAAAAAAATACATCCTTTTGTCCTTTTAGCCAGTTTTTTAGGTTAACAGTATTCAGATCTGTGATTTTAACAATATGCTGAGAAACTGCTTTTCTGGAAATCATAAGTGTAAAATACTATAACATAAAAGGAATTTGTGCATATTTTTAAAATTTTCCCCATGGTGTGATTTTAATCAGAAATTTATTACTAGGAAAAAAGGAATAGAGTTTGGGTGGAGGTGAAATGGCATGGGGAAGATTAGATTTCAGAGACTTCCACCAAATAGCTATTGTTAACGTAATATAATTAAAATGAACCACGGATTGATTGTGCAGTAAGCTAGAGAAAGTCATTTAAAGAAAAATACTTTTAAAACAAATATTTGCCTAAATAACAGCTCTGATAAATGAATAACAATTATGTAAGCACATGGCAAAATTTGACATATGTCAAGTCTGTTAAATAAATCAGCCTGTTCAGTGAATAAATCTTCAATGCATCAATGCTTTTTAACACACATGCGCGCACACACACATGCAAACCTGTAACACCCTGTTGCCGAAGTCAAACAACTGCAGACGCTGCTTCTTTTTGTTTTACTCAGTCTGTCTCTCTTCCCTCTTTTTCTTTTTTCCACAATGGTCTAATTACCTGTAAGCTACCCAGTGAGCAGAGAGAACTAAAGGTGTGGTGGTGTTGCAGAGAGATGAGAAAAATGATAAGTGCTTAATTTAAAATATTCAAGGATGTGCTCATAGATCTCTGACACAATCACTGGAGGTCCTGGTCTCACTGAAGTGTTTGCTTAGGAGGACGGGCCTAATCAAAGAAGCACTGATTGCAGTTTCTCTGTTCCTAAGTCCAGTTCTAGTAAATATTTTTTTTCTTCTGCAAATCCCTTAGTTAGGGGAGAAAAAGAGATTCTAATTGGCCTTTGACTCTGTTACATTACCTTTAAACTCTTATCTGGTGGTATATACATGGTTTAAGTGTTCCTGTGCACAAAAAGCAAAAGGAGAGAAGGACCAAAGTGGGTGATAGGGAAGAGGGATGATTCGCTAAAGAATAGGTCACTTGGCTTCCTTATTTTTCCCATCTTTGGGACTTTAGGTTTGGGCATTTTAATTTTTTTCTTTTCTTTTTTTATTCCTTTTACCTCCTCTGAAAAGTTGCTCTCCAGCTCCCTAATTGACAGTTTCTCTACCAGAGAACCTTTTCAAACCCAAGATCATAGAGTTAGACACAAAGAACTTCTCGGGTTCTCCATGCTGCTTGAAAACAAAGAGCACTAGACAAGACTGCATCACTTGGGGCTACCTTTAAGTTCGCACTTTTTCGCTTGCCAGGAAAATTTCATGTTGGGCAGAGATGAAGATTCCTCTGTTCTCAAACAACACTGGCCTTGTGCACATTACAACCTTGAGGAAGCCTGGTCTGGGATGTGATCAGCTGGGAGAGTGGAGGGTTGGGGGAAACTCCCTTTTAGTGATAGTAGGGGCTTTTCTGGGCCAGCTAGAGGTAGGGGTGAGGACCTTCTTTGTCTTTCTTCCCTCCAGTCCCTCACTGCATGTAGTGATTTGCAAGCCTCTGCTAGGGAATGTGCTCTTTTGGTCATTTTCTGTAGGTAAGTGCTGTGATCTGATATCTTTCCCTTTCTTGTTCTCTGGCGGAAAAGAAACTGAAGTCTTTGGGATCAACTACTATGCATACAAGTATTATTTTTCCAAAGGGCACCTCAATAGGTTCATCTTATCTATCCCCAGTGTGATAATTTTGATATAAACAATTATCTACTGTTTTCTCAAGCACCCCCAAATCCCATTAAAAAATTTAAACTTCTCACCCTCAGTAGCCGATTTCAAGTGCCACACAACTAGCTTAAACAAAAAGCTGCTCCTGATGTTTACCTGAAGAGGGTTTAGAGATTTGAGACCAAGATTATACCTTGGGTCTGACTGCTAGAGTAGTGCCATGCCATCCTCCATCAAGAACAGGCTTAGAGATTTGTTTTATTTGAGAGAAGTTAAAACATTTCCTCTATGAAGGACCATAAGTAGGGTGATCATATGTTATGGTTTATGCCTGTTATTCCAGCATACTTATTTCACCCTCAAATGTGTCCCACTTTAGAAAAAAATTCTGTGGTCACCTTACTATAAACTACATTTGAAACAATCTATGCTTCTTGATTTGGGGAGATAGTTGTATTTGCAAAACTTGGGGAGATAATGAGCTTTGGAGATGTAACAGTCCCTTAATCTGGCTCAGCCTATCTTTTTCCTAGCTAATGGGTCTTTGTGGAGAAAAACTCCAGAAATGATTCAGGCTTTGGGGGTTGACAGAATTGGATTATTAGCTCCAAAGACATCCCTCCAAAATGCATGCATGTGTTTGCACGTACACTTGCACACAAAGAGGTGCTATCTGCATGCTGGAGAGTGGCTGTTCTTACTTTCATGAAAGACTGATAAGAGGTAATAAGCTTAAAGCTTATCAGGAAAAAGGTAGGTTTAGAAAGAACATCCTGACCATGGTAGTTGTGAGAAAAAGAGGTGTAGTACCAAGGGAAGTGTGAATGCTTTTTTTCAGAATATGTTTGAGAAGTGCACAGGCAACTCTCTGTCCTGAATAGTTTGCATGTAGTCTTGCCTTTTATGTATATAGTTTTCCATTTGCCTTTTGGTCAAGGCAAATGGAAAGATGATCTTTTAAACTGCCCCTCAGTCTTAAGTATCTGTGGTTGGCTTTCATTGATCTAGGGCAGGAGTCAAATCTGGCCAGCCATGGAAAAAGAAATAATGCAGACAAGAAGAAAACATAGATCCATTTAGAGTTGCTTTTGCAAATGTTTTCAAGCTCCCCCTTCTTATTTGCTCTTTACTTAGTGCAATGTTAAAATGACCCCACATTTCATGACCATATTTCAGCTGATATCTAGGTGTTTAGAGATTGTCCAGAGCCTGGTGGCGTGGCAGAGGGATGACCCAAAAAGTGAAATCCACAGGTAAATTTGTTTGAGTTGAAATGTCAATAGTTACCTTTTCTTTCCTGCCTATTGCAGTAACCTAAAGTTTGTGATGCTGCTACATTCTTTCTGCCCTCCTTCCCAATATTTGCTGTGTTATTCTAGGCACACATGTGATTTATTAACTTGGAGGGAGACTAGCTCTCAGAGAATTGCTTGAACAGGAACCTGCTTTCTCTTTAGTTACTAAATAACTGGAACACATTTCGAAGATGTGCTGTTTACTGAGTAGGGGAGTAGAAAAAGTGGGCCATCACCATCTAGCCAATGGTCCCTAAGCTTGGCATGAACCCGTATGAAAATTCCATGAATGCCAAGGATACTCTCTTCAGAAAAGTGTACATTTACAAATATAACACTTGCATACATTTTCAAGAAGTCCAACCATGCATTGTGAGTTAAAAGCCTCTGCACTAGCCTTTCCCTAGTGGTTACAGAATTCCTGTTCCATGGCTGTCATGGTCGCAGTGGCTTGAAATGGAAGCCATGAAAATGACTCTCTCAGAAAAGCATGTTATTAGTATACTTGTGGTCCGCAGCCCTCAACTACTCTTACAAGCCTTTTTCTGATTAGCCTTCCCAAGCATTTTTATTATGAAAAACAACCACTTAACACTCACTTTGACATTACCATTCTCACCCAAAACAAGTCAAAACTAGTTTCCCCAAATCCTTGACTTGTCAACTCTCAGATTCTTAAAAATGCCTGTTCAGCTCTCACCTTCCACAAGTTCATCATTAATATATAACTACATTCCATAAAAGCTCACTCACACTTGCCTGCCTCTACCTCTCTGTCTTTCCTCTGTATCTTTATCTCTACATATTTCTCTTAGCCAAGGGCATGACAAAAGTAGGGAACTCTTCCTAGTACCAACTGTTAGGTATGGTGATGGGGTCAGAGAGGGAGGTGGTGTCCAGATATCTTCATGGGGACCCGAGGGACTCATGAACCTTTTCGAGTATCAGCCATCCTGGAGAGAGTTAATGGATTTAATCCCAGATACCTAACATCATATATTAAAGGCAAAGCTCCTTAAGCTCTGTAAACACGAATATATACCACATCTGCGCCTTGCAGTTGGGATGGTAGTAATAGGTGGTATTCTGACTCATAAATAAATATTTATTGCTTCTTTTCTTAGCAGTTTAGAATATTGAAGAATATGAGAGTTAATAGAATTGTAAGGCTGGATGGGTCCATTAATGATCATTTATAATTTGATTCAGCAAACATTTGTTGAGCATCTACTACATGCTAAGCACTGGGATACTGGGGAGGGACAGAGAAAAGAATAAACGGACTTTCCTGTCTTATAGGGAATTAGCTTTGTTCCTGGCTGGGTCTTTTGACCCTC
This sequence comes from Propithecus coquereli, assembly GCF_000956105.1. NCBI lineage: Eukaryota > Metazoa > Chordata > Mammalia > Primates > Indriidae > Propithecus > Propithecus coquereli. The sequence goes on from NW_012154840.1 coordinate 4,976,953, forward strand.
TGCATGAATTTACCCCATCATTTTTATAATTCAATGCATTTTTCTATTGTTTCTATATTCTGCCCCTTGGAAAATGTCTTAGTCCATGTTCTGTTCCTTATAACAAAATACCTGAAACTGGGTAATTTATAAAGAAAAGGAATTTATTTCTTACAGTTATGGAGGCTGAGAAGTCTAAGGTTGAGAGGCTGCATCTGCTGAGGACCTTTTTGCTGGTGGGGACTCTGCAGACTCCTGAAGCAGCACAGGGCATCACATGGCAAGGGGGCTGAATGCGCTAGCTCAGATCTGTGTTCCTCTTCTTATAAAGCTACAAGTCCTGTTCCCGTGATTACCCATTACTCCATTAACCTATTAATCCATTAATCTATGAATGGATTAATCCATTCGGGAGGGCAGGACCTTCATGACCCACTCACTTTTTAAAGGTTTCACCTCTCAGTACTGCCACGTTGGGGATTCATTTTCAACGTGAGTTTTGGAGGAGACAAATATTCAAACCCTAGCAGGAAATAAGTATAGATGGCTTGTTTTCCTAACACAGCAGGAAATTCCTCAGCAAATAGGTATCTCTAGCTGGGTTGAGACAAGATTTCCAGCCTCTGTGGCACAAATGCTTCTGTTCTTATCCCTGCAGTGGCTTAGCAGGCCCCATTTAATAGGGAGTAACATGTTTTTTCCCTGCAATTCTGAGACAAGATTTCTATCATTGCTATCATTGGTGATGTGGAATTGCAAATAGCATTAGCCATGATGTATTGACTATTGCTTTAAGATTATGGTACAGAGTTATTGACTTCTGACTAATTAATTGAATGTACTCTACAAAAAGCCAGTTGTCTGTCTTTGGGTTAGTTTTTAACCCCTAGTTGGTAGCTGTGTTGGTTTTCTACTATGGATACTCTAACAAACTACCAAAAACTTAGTGGTTTAAAACAACAAATTTATTATTCCACAGTTCTGGAGGTCGGAGGTCAGGAGTCTGAATTACATTCCACTGGGCTAAAATCAAGGTGTAGGCGGGGCTGCATTTCTTTCTGGAGGCTATGGGGGAGACTCTGCTTCCTTGCCTTTTTCAGCTTGTAGAGGCTGCTGGAATTTCTTGGCTCATGGCCCCCTTTCATATTTAAGGCCAGCAATAGGGGATTGATTCCTCATATCACATCGCTTCAATCTTGCTCTCATCATTACATTTCCTTCTCCAACTCTCACTGTTCTACCTCCCTCTTCCACTTATAATGACCCCTATAATTATGTTGGGTCTACCTGGCTGGGTAATCCAGGATAATATTCCCATCTCAAAGTTAGTTGATTTGCAACCTTAGTTGTATCTGCAACCTTAATTCCTCTTGTGCCACGTAACCTAACATATTCACAGGTTCTGGGAGTAGGATGTGGACATCTTTGGAAGGCCATTATTCTGCCTGCTGCAGTTACTTTTTTCACTTTTAATTTTGAAATAATTATAGATTCACAGGAAGTTTCAAGGACAGAGAGGTCCCATGTATCCTTCACCCATTTTCCCCAATGGTTATATCTTGCATAATTCTAGTATAATATCAAAACTATGAACATGACATTGGGACAATGGGTGTATAAGGTTCTATGTCATTTTATCACATGTGTATATTTGCATAACCGCCACTGCAATCAATATAAAGTACTATTCATCACTACAAGAGATCTCTCTTGTGCTACACTTTTATAGTCTTTGTAGTCATACTCATCCCCTTTCCCCACCACTCCAAACCCCTGGCAATCACTGATCTGTTTTTCATATCTAGAGTTTTATCGTTTCAAGAATGGTACATAAATGGAGTCATAGAGTATGTGACCTTTTCAGGTTGGCTTTTTTTCACTTAGCATAATGCCTTTGAGATGCATCCAGGTTCTTTCATGTACAAATAGCTCATTCCTTTTTACTATTGAACAGTATTCCACGGTATGAATTATCACAGTTTGTTTAATCATTCACCTATTGAGAGACATTTTGATTGTGTCCAGTTTTTGGCTATTACAAGTAAAGCTGCTGTGAATGTTAGTGTATAGGTTTTTGTGTGAACATAAATTTTCGTTTCTCTGGGAAAAATTCCCAAGAGTGTGACTGCTGGGTCCTATGGTAAATGTGTGTTTAGTTTTTTAAACTAAAAACTGGTTTTGCAGTTTTTTAAGAAACTGAAAAACTATTTTCCAGAGTATCTGTAAGTACATAACTTATTATAATCTATTAGTATCAATGCTTCACCTGTTCGAGTAAATTATAGAGACCTTACCTCTCTTTAAGTCCCTTTACCTGTCCCTGCATATATTGCCTTAAATATTTCCCCTACATACTTTTAAAATTTTTTATTATTTTTAATTTTATCTCCTCAAATTCTATTTACCATTTGTTTTTTAGAGATGAAGTCTCGCTATGTTGCCCAGGTTGGCCTCACACTCCTGGGATCAAATGGTCCTCCTGCCTCAGCCTCTCAAGGAGCTGGGATTATAGACACGTGCTGCCATGTCCAGCTCTCTACATATATTTAGAACTACATCAGACTATAATTTTTGTTTCAATCCCCAAATGTAATGAGAAACTCAAGAAGAGAAGCAAAGTTAATTGTATTTTACCCTTACTTTTACTCTTTTTGGTGTTCTTTCTTCCTTTGGAAGGTTCCAAGATTCCTTCTTTTATATTTTCTTTTCTGTTTAGAGACTTTCCCTTAGTCATTCTTTTAGTACAGGTTTGCTAGCAACAAATTCTCTTAGTTTTCCTTCATCTGTGAATTTCTTGATTTCCTCTTCATTCCTGAAGGATATTTTGACTGGAAATAGGATTCCAGGTTGACAGGTTTTTTTTGTTTTGTTTTGTTTTGTTTTTCTGAAAGTGCTTGAAAAGTGTGCCATTTCTTTCTGGCCTTCATGGGTTCTGAGGAGAAATCTGCTATTATTTTAATTGTTTTTCCCTTATAGGTAAGGTGTCATTTCTCTTTTGCTGCTTTCAAGATATTTTTTTCCTTTAGTTTTTAGAAGTTTGAGTCTGATGTGCCTTAGCATAGATTTCTTTGGGTTTATCTAGTTCAGGATATGCTTCTTGAGTCTGTAGGTTTATGTCTTTTGCCAAGTTTAGTAAGTTTTTGAGCATTATTTCTTCAAATACTTTTTATGTCCTGCCTTCTTCTATTGTTTCAGGCCTCCTCTGATGACAGAAAAGTTAGATCCTCTTTTTGTAGTCCTACAGGTCCCTGAGGCCTTGTTCATTTTTTTTCAGTCTATTTTTTTCTCTGTTATTCAGATTGGATAATTTCTATCTTTCTATCTTCAAGTTAAGCGATTCTTTTATCGGTGTTCTCCATTCTGCTGTGGAGACCATACATTCAGTTTTTAAATTTTGTTATTGTGTTTGTCATTTCTAAAATTTCTACTTGATTTATCTATATACCCTTTATTTCTTTGATGAGACTTTTTATTTTTAGTTTGTTTTAAGGGTGTTTCTAGCTGTATATTGAAGCATTTTTGTCATAGCTGCTTTAAAATCTTTATCAGGTAAGTCTAATATCTCTGTCATCTTGGTTTTGGCACCTCTTTATTGCCTTTTTTTCAATCAATTTGAGATCTTTCTAGTTCTTGGTAATGATGAGTGATTTTCTATAGAAATATGGACATTTTTGTAGTATGTTATGAGATTCTGGATTTTATTTTAACTTTCTGTTTTGGCTGGGATTTCTCTCACACTGCTCCAGCTCCAGGAGTTCCAACTCCAGGGGAAGGGAGTTGTTGTCTTGTTACTGTCAGGTAGAAGTAGAAGTCCAGATTTCCCACTCAGCCTGTTGACACCTAGAGGGCAGGGCTTCTTATAATTGCTTTGTAGGAGTTGGAATTCAACCACATTTCAAGTGCTTGGTAGCCACATGTGATTAGTGGCTACCATATTGGGCAACACATGGGTAGAACATTTCCATCACTGTTCTAGAAGACTGAGGTTGGGGGAGGGAGCAATAAAGGAGCTCGGCCCTACAGTAATTGAGGTTTGGGGTAACTGTGGCACAGGTGGAATAAGACGGGGACCTAGTTATTGGATCCGAGGTCCATGGCTAGGATTTGGATCTAAAACCTGAAGTGCGTGCTATGAGTTGTAGAGAAATATGGGCACAGGGAACTTAGCTGGTCATTGTGGACCCAATAGAGCAGAGTTGGTATCCATAATATTAATCAAGTTTCTTCCTCTCAACCCTGTAAGAGAGGTAGTGTGGCATGCTGCAGATTCTAGTACCACTCAATTTGGATAGAGGGAAAGTCTTTCCTATTGGGGGATAGTTAGTTAGTTTATTTACAGCAACAAACTTCACCTCCATGACTGAAGTAACCATTGATTGAGGAAATATTAACAGAAACGACTAGATCATGAAAAGGGTATTCATTTGGTTTATAGAATCTGGGGTTTATTTGGCATCTTGGTGGCCTTGATATTCCAGTCCTTGAGGCTTCCAGCATGCTCAGCCAGGTGGGGGGCATTTGTGAAAGAGCTCTGTCCTTCACAGAGCTCTGTGTTGACTTGTTGACACTTTTTGTCCAAGGCCTAGAGAGTTAGTAGATGCTGTTACACAGCTTCTTTGTACACTGGAATAACTGTTCCCTTCTCAAGTCTCTCTTTGCTTAGACTAGTGAGGGTGTACTCAGTGTAGGTTCAGTGTTCTCAGTCTCCCCTTGGGGCAGTTCAGTCACATTTTCCCTTACTGGCTTTCTGTATTTGTGTATACATCTCTGTGTGCTTCTATTTATGAGCTGCCTATACACTGTATCTCTTGGCAAGGGACAAGGTATTCTCGGTGTCTGTTGAATGTATGTTGTATGTATGTATACAGGTCACATTGCCTTTTCCCATAGCAAGACCTATATGTGCAAAGTTGTTACCTTGGCATGTTGAGATGTTTCATAAACGACACAGTCAAATCTATTTGTCTAAATAGGTGAAACGAAGGGGAATTGTGCTAGTGCTATAGTGGGTTTTTCAGATCCATGTGGCTTGACTTAAAACTAAACAAAAACATACATTCACCTGAGAAAGAAGCAGTTTGGGAGTTAGGCTGTAAAGAAAGAGGCATGCTTTATAACCAAAGACTAAGTTGTTGGTTATAAAATCCTAGACCATGGCTCACCAAGATCCTTCCAGTATGTGTATATGTAGGGAAGATGTTAGTGTGCCTGCTCTGTTACTCAGAGATATGGCGATGGTACGTAGTGGGAGTAACCAAAATCTCGATTTGTCTCTTTGTCTCTCAAGAAGGCCCAAATATGCCACTTAACTTTTGAAGATGGTGTTCACTAGTTGTGCTGAGGGGCCAAAGAGTCAGGATATTGTTGAACAGAGCTGGGAAAAGAACTGGAATCAGCCTTCCTTGCCATTGATTCTGCCATTTGCTTATAAGCCACTGTTTTTTGGCTCTAATGCTTTAGTAGCTAGGCTTACATAGATTTAGCACCTGAATAAAGAGAAAGGTTCATTTGCTTACTGTCCAAATAAGGTGGTGATGTCATGATATTGTTGACCCCAGTAATTCATGATTCATTAAGTCCGGGTCACTTCTAGCCAACCACTGAAAGATGCTGAAAAGTAGGTAGGTGAACTAATCTCTTCCCTTTGATTTTTACCTTTAATGTTCTACCCTCAGGTATGACTTTGATATCTTCCAGCACTGAGTACCATTGGCTAATGGAGGCCTAAAGTGGATGCATTTAACACCAGGAATGGAATTCCTTTGTTTTCTGAAAATTCAGTTTATTAGACTGAAGTATCTACAGGCCTGCCTCAGACAACCAGGCCACATACAGACAAGAGCACTCTCAAATTACACTTTGAAATCAAAGTCTATTTTGGCGTAATATGTACTGAAAGGAAAAGTGTGCTCCTAGGTATGCTCTTCACTTTGCCTTTTGGACTGTCCTTTTGGGCTTCCTCAGCCCTTCTCTGATCTGCATGGCTCTGACCCCACTCCCAATAACCTTCTGGGAAGGAGGCCCTGTTTTATGTCATCTACTTATGGCACTGAAATCCTGGGTGTCACATGGAGCATGCTTAGGGAGCAACTGTTTCTAGACCCTCAGGTAGAGAGAGTGTTCCAGCAGCTGAGACAGCCTGAGGTAGGAGAGGGAGCAGTGGATGGTAGGGTAGAGAGCTGCCATCCCCACCGCTAAGATGGCCAGCTGAGGGAGACAGCTGTTTATTCAATAGTCCTGAGAAAGTAAAATCCTATACTGGTGTGTCTTCATTCAGGAGACAGAGTTATGTTAAGGCGCTGCAGGCATTAAGGCTGCCAATAATAATGCCTTATGATTCCATAGCCCCCCTCTTCTAAAGGGCCCAAAGGGCCCCTGTGTTTGACTTCATTTGGCCTCAAAAACATCCTTGTGGACTTAGGAAAGGTAAATATTGATGATCATGTAGGACAAGTTGCATCCCCTCCCTTGGCCCCAGAGTTTTCAAACTGTGAAATGGGGGCTTGGTCTAGAAATGATCTCTAAGGTCTTTTCCCACAGTAACAGTTTCCATTGTGGTAACGTTTTCCAGATGGAGGAATTAAGTCTTAGAGACTTTTAAGTGAGTTTCCCAAAGCCACACTGTATATCAGGGACAGAATGATGATTACCGGCCAAGCTCTGATCCCTTCCCTTAGATTTCTCTATCAGTGGTCTCTTTGAACAGTGAGGTAAGGGGAACTCTCACTTCTAAACACGTGATGCCTGTGCTTATCCCTTGCATTTAGCACTCTCCCCACACCTGACCACCTTCCCAAACTACCTCCTCTTACTTATCAGCAGGGCCTTCAACCTTCCCCTTGATGTTGCCCGGGATTCATATCTTGTGTAACTGCAGCTGTTTTCCTAGCATATTGTGTAGCTGGATGCAAGGTCATTGCTATCCTCAGAGAGCAAAGTCTGGATCCAGCACTTCAGTTACATCAGCCAAGAGAGCCTGTGGCTCCTGGGTGTGGCAGGGGGTCAGGGCAGAAAGAGCCACTCAAAAACATCATATTACAAGATGCCCTCAAAAAGAAAGGAGAGTCTATAGATTAGGGCTGGGGGAAAAGGGCTGACAAAAGGGGCCATTGGGGAAATCAGGAGCCAGTGAATTGATAAAAGCAAATTGATTCAATGATCAGTCCATATGCGGCAAGGAGACCAGGATGCCTGAGATTTCTTCAGAGTTGGGGGAAAAACATGGCATTTGTGGCTGTGACAGGGATTTAGCTTGGGAGAGGGCAATAGGGAAAAAATGAAAAGCTTTGTCTTCAGCAAGTTCAACTTTTGTAGTAAAACATTTAGTTTAAGAAATGTTGTGAGCTAAGTACTGTGAGGGAATAAATTCAGAGAACCATATTCCCCATATGATTCCTGGAAACCAGTAGGAATTTGGCTCAAGAAGGGATGGCAGAAGGTGATTTGTGGTGTTGTAACAGCCGCCCTGGAAGCTGAGATGGAAAATTTGTCCCTGAAAGGCTAGGCAGTTGGAGGAAACTCACTGGAAGTTTCTGTCCGGAGAAAATCAATAGAACAGAGAGGGGTTTTAAAACATATGGTGGGGGGTTGAAGTCTGGAATAACCGGGAGCCCCAATTTTGTAATAGCTCCATTCGTTAAATTCTTGCCTTATGGTCTAGAATAGGAATTTGTTCGTTACTTTGGGGCAAAAAGGTCCCGAGGCTCCCAGGACTTCTCTCTATCTTATCCCAGTGGCTCCCTCTTTCATTTTTCTTTCTCTTGTTACTTTTTCTCTTTTCTGTTTCTCCAGTTTTAAGAATAAATTCATTTGTCATTTATTAAAATAACCCATGAACATTTCACAAATATTTTAAAATACAGACAAGAAATAATCCAACCTTTTGCTTTGAGAAATTATTTATGTTTTTGAGTAATTAGAAAAATACTGAAAAGCACTGAGAATCAATAATATAAAAAACACACCTGGATCTCAGAATTGACAAACTGTTAGCATTTTAAGCATAAAGTTTGCTTTAGATTTTTTTTTCAGTGGGAGAAATAAAACAAGTTAAATTCTGTCGCCTATTTCCAGTCCCATTCTTCTCCATCCATTTCCAGAGGCAAGCACTAAGATGAACGTGGTATGTATTCTTCCATTTTGTTTTTGTACTTTTGCATAAAAGTATGCTCCTTCTCTCCCTTCTCCCCTCTCCCAGTAAATAATATGTAGAACTGTTCTGTGTGTTTTTCAAATTTACATAAGTAATATCTTAATGTATGTGTCATTCTGCAACTAGTTTTTTTTCACTCAACATCTTGTTTTGGGATTTATTCTAGTTTTCTTTCCACATTCTTCTTTTCCACTCTGTGCTCTAGAACCAATGGCATGTACATTACTTTTTCATGATAAAAATAATATATAATCACATGGCAGAAAAACTGGAAAATCCAATCAATTGTTGGCTCTTAAAACCAGAGAGCTCAACGTCCTATTGTAGACTTCAGTTTGCAAAGGCTGCAGGCAGCTCAGCTAGCTCGGTGATTCTGGCTATAAAACAATGAAGAGCAAAATTGGAATGGTCTCTAGGGACACTTCCTTACCAGTCTCCTACCCCATTCCATGAAAGAGTAAAACAGAGGCCCAGAGAAGGGAAACGACTTAATAAGGGCACACATTTATTTAATATTGTACTTGAGACTCCTGGCTCCCTGTCCCGTACTTGGTGCTTGAAACCTTTCCAAGGCAAAACAAAAAACAAAACAAAACAAAAACAACAAAAGAACCCTAAAATTTCAATTTTTCTTTATAAAAATTATCCATTTTAATACAGTGTGTAAAATACAGAAGAGTAGAAAAATGAAGAAATCAAGAAATGCCCATTTTAATATTTTGATCTGATCTTTTTTCCTATACAATTTTTATGTTTCTGTCATTGTACCTTATCTAACTTTTTTCTACTTAACATTATAATGTCATATGTACATTTTTTTCAAAAGGCAGATTTGTACATTGAACTCTTACCACTAAATATTTTTTAAGGCACATGTTTGCTATTTGGCCATTAAGATGGTATAGGCAGGGACTTGAGTAGAGAAGGAAGCAAGGACCATAGTATATTACCCAGCAAGCTTGTTCCTGTCCTTTGGCCAGATCTTGTTCTTCTGAAACAAAACAACAATAGCAAAACCTAGATAGACATTTCTAGGATTCCTGCTCCTGTAGTAGTCATTCAGAGTAGTTTGGTTGCCCTCTGAAATGGCTTAGTGTGTAACCAAGGAGAGCTCTGATAGACCCCTCCAACTCCAAGGCAAGGGCAAGGGGTGCCCTTGGGGCCCAAAGGGAGCCAATTCTGGAGCTGCCTGGGTCAGAGAAGCCCACCCTGAGGAAAAGACTGGTGATTTTCCCCAGTCCATGAAGTGAGTTGGGTTACTCAATTTTTCCAGAGCCTGAGCACAAAGAGGATGACAGTCATTAAAACTTCAGTACTTACTGTAAGAGGAGAGGCATCCATCCCCAACAAAGCCACACCACCACTACACACACACACACACACACACACACACACACACGATTACAATTTTTGCTCACAATATTGGTTACATTGTTTAATTTTAATACATGCAAACATACATTCAGTCATCAAGACCTGTTGGGAGAAAGAGAGGTGATGGTTTATTATTCTGGACAGTTCAACATGTTTGAAAGAGTAAAGCACCGAGAGATTAAGCAACTCGCTCAAGGTCACACAGTGAAAAAGTATGATGCTGAGATTAAAAAATAAAGTAAAAAATGAGAGTGCTGTTATTCTTGGTCTTGGGTCTTAGAAAGCCGGACCTTAGCCTGCTGAAGATCACTGTGCTTCTGCTTTAATCAGTTTAATTCATTGCTAGCTTGCCCTTGCTGCCTTTGATTCTCTTTGCATTGGCCAAATGTCAATCTGCAGTAGTTGTTCCAAAGCTCTTGACAGTTTCAATTTTTCAGTTCCAGGCTCTATTCTTTTGCTCCGGGCTAGAAAGCCACAAGTCAGCTAGCAGCTAGCTGCATGTCTGACCCACACTTGCTCAGGGCTGGGGCGTGTGTGTGTGTGTGTGTGTGTGTGTACGCCTGTGAAGCAGTGAGGACTCCAGGATTAGGAATGTTCAAGATTTTAAATTGAAATAATTAAATGAATTCCTCTATAAAGAATCCTCTCCCCATGTAACCAAAATGTTTGTACCCCCGTAATACCCTGAAATAAAAAAAAGAACTCTCTCCCCTGCCGAAAGATTTTCTTTTGGGAGATACTTATTTTTACAATCGATTGAGGTTTGGAAATAGGCAGGTGAGGCTCAGCAAACATGCGATTTGCTGGGACATAGGGTGATCTTGCTTCCAGGTGCTTAGAAGCCAATGTTGGAACAAGGTCCACCCTTTTCCCCTCCCCCTAGCAAAGACAGCTGAGCTAAAGCTGCCTTTAATAAGGAGTGGCTTTGGGTGCTGCAGGAGCATTTCCCCTTCAAACTGGGCAGACAACTTCTCTGTGAGAGTCAGAACCTGCCACGCCTATCCCGTAGACTTTGGAAAATGTCAAGTGGCACTTGCTGCATCTAACCTCCAAAGAACTTGCCTGCTTGCTGACCAGCTTGGCTATGGGAAACTTTGCCTTTTTTTGCCTATCCAAAGGCCTCCACCTAAAAAGGTCTGAATGCATGGGTGTAAAGGGCATGGGGGTGTGCTGCTGAAAGCTCACAACTGTCCTTAGACCCAAGGAGGGCGGCAGTCCAAGAAGTCTGTTACTCATCTGTTTCCACTATCTCAGGTAAGTGAATATTGTAGTCCTCGCTGGAAAAGACAAGAGGGGCAAGTAGATATAGGAGCCCAGAAGAGTTTCAGGGGATTTTAGCCACAGATCAGCTAAAACAGCGCTTCACAATCTTTTTTATACCCTCCCAAACCCTTCTGTTACCGTTTTTTCTTAAGGCCCAACTTCAAAGAGTTCTTTTTCTCCTGAAAAACTGTACTTACTAAATAATAGCTTCTCCATGTTCATATATACATATATGCTTATGTGTCAGAGCTGATCAGCACACATAACCATGTTATTGTGCTCAGTTGCTATAATTCTAGGGAAAAGCAAAGAAACTTAACATTTAGCTAACTGAGGCAGCTATAGGATAAAGTGCTCTGTTTTCCTTAAAGTTTTGAAATATGAAACTGGCTTGAGGATCCCCTTTATTACCTTTTTTGTTAAGATGACCAGGGACCTTAGGTTGGAAACCACTGACCTGGTTAACTCCTTCTCCCCATTTTTGAGTGAAAAAGTAAGGCTTTTGGCCAAATATGAAGAAAGTTAGTCTTTGAGCTGGGATTAGAACTACCCCCCCTACTGGGGGCCAGTTTGCATCCTATTACTTAGATTCTCCTATGACACTTCTAGCCCATAATTGACTCATTCATGATCAAATTTCAAAAACGTCGTGAAGGAGACTTTTGGCTGTGGTCTTTAATATACATTAAAGGCACACACGGTGGTTTGGAACTGCCTTGAGATTTGGCAATTTCTGGGAAGGGGTATTAAAGGAGCTTTCTAATTCCAGTTATTAGAGGTTCAAAGTCATTCATAGATATTATAATAAAATATACTTAAGGACTATCTATTAATACTAAATGTGATACTATAGCTGGGAGGAGGGAAGGGGTAGGAGTAACACTGAAGGGGTGGATTAGTAAAATAACCCCCATAGGGAGATATATGTGCACAGGACTATTTCTAAGGCAAGGCATAAGATAGTGCATGCCTCTGGGCGTTGTAAATTGCATAACACTTTTGGGTAACACTTTGTTCAGCAGGATTCCCTGGGACTGAAAAATGTATAATGAGACCAGGTAAACCAGCAACTGCGGCATTTTTAACTGCCTGCTAGGAGAAGACAAGTGATGTAAGTTGTGCCTCAGTGGTGTTTCGTGCAGCAAATTACAACAAAATTTAGAAGTGCTACCATCCTGGCTATTTGTATGTTTATCATTAAACCTCACATTGACATATTGGCCACAATTGTTTTCTATGTCCTGGAAACAACCTAGGGGATCATCTAAATCATCCTTATCTCATACATTAATTACCTTTGCTAGATTACCTTACCTACGTATATCCACAGACAGACAGCTACTTCCAAAGGCAATCCATTCCAGAGAGACCATTCTTTTTATTTTATTTTACTATTTTTAACTGTGGCAAAATACACATAACATAAAATTTACTGTCTTAACCATTTTTAAGTGTACGGTTCTGTGGTATTAAGTACATTCATTCACATTGTGGTACAACTATCACCACCTCCATCTCCAGAACTCTTTTTGTCTTGTGGTACCGAAACTCTGTACCTATTAAATAACTCCCCATTTCCCCCTTTCTCAAGCCCTGGAAACCTGTATTCTACTTTCTGTCTCTATGGATTTGATGGCTCTAGGTACCTCATGTAAGTGGAATCATATAGTATTGGCTTATTTCACTTAGCATAATGTCTTCCAGGTTCATCCATGTTGTAGTATGTGTCATAATTTCTTTCCTTTTTAAGGCTGAATAATATTCCATTGTATGTATATACCACATTTTGTTTATCCATTCATCCACTGGTGGACACCTGGGTTCCTTCCACTTTTTGGCTATTATGAATAATGCTGCTATGAACATGGGTGTACAAATATCTCTTCAAGACCCTGCTGTCAGTTCTTCTGGATATATACCCAGAAGTGGGATTGCTGGGTCATATGGTAATTTCATTTTTTTTATTTTTCTATTCATCCACTGGAGGACATTCAGGTTCCTTCCACTTTTTGGCTATTATGAATAAAGCTGTTATGAACATAGGTGCACAAATATCTCTTCAAGACCCTGCTGTCAATTGTTTTGAGTGTGCACCCAGAGATGGAATTGCTGGATCATAAGGCAATTCTATTTTTAATTTTTTGAGGAACCACCATATTGTTTTCCATAGCACCTATATCATTTTACACTCCCACCAA
>NW_012154840.1:4990791-5007092 GCF_000956105.1 Propithecus coquereli
TCATTGTACCCATTAGGTAGGTTTTTGATCCTCCTCTTCTCCCCCTACCCGCTGCTTGATTTCCACTGAATTTTACTTCCCTTTGTGCACATGTGTGCTCATCGGTTCTAATTTAATAGTGAGTATATGTGGTTGTTCTTCCATTCTTGAGATACTTCACTTAGGAGAATGGTCTCCAATTCCATCAAAAATGTTGCAAAAGGCATTAATTCATCCTTTTTAATGGCTGAGTAGTACTCCATGATATGCATATACCAAATTTTATTAATCCAGTCATGAATTCATGGGCACTTGGATTGATTCCACATCTTTGCAATTGTGAATTGTACTGCAATAAACATGTGAGTGCAGGTGTCTTTTTGATAAAAAGACTTCTTTTCCTTTGGGTAGATACCCAGTAGTGGGATGGCTGGATCAAATGGTAGGTCTACTTTTAGTTCTTTGAGGAATCTCCATACTGTTTTCCATAGAGGTTGTACTAATTTGCAGTCCCACCATCAGTGTGTAAGTGTTCCTTTTTCTCTGCTTCCATGCCAGCCTCTATTGTTTTAGGACTTTTAAATAAAAGCCATTCTAACAGGCGAAAGGTGGTAGCTTATTGCAGTTTTAATTTGCATTTCCCTGATGATTAGTGACGTTGAGCATTTTTTCATATGTTTATTGGCCACTAGTCTGTCTTCTTTTGAAAAGCTTCTATTCATGTCTTTTGTCCACTTATTAATGGGGCTGTTTGTTTTTTTCTTGCTGATTTGCTATTATTAATTGTTATTACCATGCTGTGCAATAGATCTCAAAAATTTATTCCTCCTGTCTAACTGAAACTTTGTATGCTTTGCTCAACATCTCTTCATCCCCTCCACTCTCCTCCCCTCAGGTAACCACCATTCTACTCTCTACTTCTATGAGTTCAACTTTTTTAGATTCCACATATAAGTGAGATCATGTAATGTTTGTCTTTCTGTGTCTGGCTTACTTCACTTAACATTGTTCTCCAGGCTCATCCACATTGTTGCAAATGACAGAATTTCCTTCTTTTTAAAGGTTGAATAGTATTCCATTGTATATATGTACCAAATTTTCTTTATCCATTCATCCATCAATGGACACTTAGGTTGATTCCATATCTTGGCTATTGTGGGTAATGCAGTGAGTACAGGTATCTCTTCGACATATAGATTTCAATTGTTTTGGATATATACCCAGAAGTGAGATTGCTGGATCACATGATAATTGTACTTTTAGTTTTGTGAAGAACCCTCATACTGTTGTCCATAATGGCTGTACTAATTTACATTCCTGCCGACAGTATACAAGGGCTCCCTTTTCTCCATATCCTTGCGAACACTTGTTATCTTTTGTCTTTTTGATAATAGCCATTCTAACAAGTATGAGGTGATATCCCATTGTCGTTTTGATTTTCATTTTCCTGATGCTTAGCAATGTTAAGCATTTTTTCATAACCCTGTTGGCCATTTGTATGTCTTCTTTTGAGGAATGTCTATTCAAGTTCTTTGCCCATTTTTGATCAAGTTACTTTGTTTTTTTGGTATTGAGTTTTTTGAGTTCCTTATATATTTTGGATATTAACCCCTATCAGATGTATGGTTTATAAATATTTACTCACACTCTATGGGTTCTCTCTTCACCCTGTTAATTGTTTCCTTCGCTGTGCAGAAGCTTTTTAGTCTGATGCAATCCCATTTGTCTTTTTTGCTTTTGTTGCCTGTGCTTTTGGGGTCCTACCCAAGAAATCACTGCCGAGACCAATGTAATGGAGATTTTCCCCTATGTTTTATTCTAGTAGTTTTATAGTTGTAGGTCTTACATTTAAGTCTTTAACCCATTTTAAGTTGGTTTTTGTATATGGGGTGAGAGAAGGATCCAATCTCATTCTTCTGCATGTGGATATGCAGTTTCCCAGCGCCATGTACTGAATACACTGTCCTTTCCCCATTGTGTGTTCTGGGCATCTTTATTGAAAATCAAGGCCAGGCATGGTGGCTCACACCTGTAAATCCCAGCACTTTGGGAGGCCAAGGTGGGAGGATTGCTTGAGCCTGGAGTTCAAGACCAGCCTGAGAAACATAGTGAGACCTTGTCTCTACAAAAAAAAAAAAATTAAATTAGCTGGGTGTGGTGGTGTGCACCTTTGAAGGCTACTTGGGAGGCTGAGACAAAAGGATCGCTTGAACCCAGGAGTTGGAGGTTGCAGTGAGTTATGATGACATCACTGCACTCTAGCCCCAGCAACAGAATGAGACCCTGTCTCTAAAAAAAAAAGAAAGAAAATCAGTTGACCATATATGCGTGAGTTCATTTCTAGACTGTCTATCCTATTCCATTGGTCAATGTGTTCATTTTTATACCAGTACCATGTTGTTTTGATTACTATAGTTTTGTAGTCTATTTTGAAATTGTGTGGTATGATGTTTCCAGCTTTATTATTTTTCCTCAAGATTGCTTGGGCTATTCAGGGTCTTTTGTGGTTCCATGTGAATTTTAGGATTTTTTTTTCTATTTCTGTGAAAAATGGCATTGGAATTTTGATAGGGATTATACTGAACCTGAAGATCACTTTGGGTAGTATGGACATTTTAACAATATTAATCCTTCTAACCCATGAACACAGGATATCTTTCTATTTACTTGTGTTTTCTTTCGTTCATCAATGTTTTATAGTTTTCAGTATACAGACCTTTCACTTCCTTGGTTAAATTTATTCTGAAGTATTTTATTCTTTTGGATGCTATTGCAAATGGCATTGTTTTCCTAATTTTTTTTTGGCTAGTTCATTGCTAGTATATAGAAATACAACTGATTTTTGTATGTTGATTTTGTGTCCTGGAACTTTACTGAATTTATCAATTCTAACGGTTTTTTTTTAGTGGAGTCTTTAGGGTTTTGTATGTATAAGATCATGTCATCAGCAAACAGAAAATTTAACTTCTTCCTTTCCTATTTGGATGCCTTTTATTTTATTTTTTTTTTCTTGTCTAATTGCTCTGGTTAGGACTTCTAGTACTATTTTGAAAAGAAGTATTGAGAGTGGGCATCCTTGTCTTATTCCTAATCTTAGAGGAAAAGCTTTCAACTTTTCATCAATGAATGTGATGTTAGCTGTAGGCTTGTCATTGGGTTTTTGATGGCCATTGCATTGAATGAGTAGGTTTCTTAGGGTGGTTTGACATCTTAACAATGTTAAGTCTTCCGATCCATGAATGCAGGATGTTTTTCCATTTATCAGTATCTTCTTTAATTTCTTTCATCAACATTTTGTATTTTTCAGTGTACAAGTCTTTCTATTTTATTCTTTGTAATGGTATTGTAAGTGGAATTGTTTTCTTCATTTTCTTTTCTGGTTGTGTATTGTTAGTATATAGAAGTGCAACTGATTTTTGCATGTTGATTTTATTGAGTTTGTTATTATTAGTGGTTCTAACAGTTTTTTGTGTAATCTTTAGGGGTTTCCCTGTTTTTTAAAAAAACTTTTTATTTTAGAACCCTTTTAGATTTATAGAATTACTGTAATGGATTAGCACAGAGAACTCTCACATACTGCACACTCAGTTTCTCCTATTTATTAACATCTTCTATTAGTGTGGTACATTTGTCATAGTTAGTGAACTGATACTGATATGTTATAATTAATTAAAGTGTATACTTTATTCATATTTCCTCAATTTTTCCCTAATGCCTTTTTTTTTGTTCCAGGATCTCATCCAGGATACCACATTATATTCAGTCATCATGTCTCCTTAGGCTCTTCTTAACTGTGACAGTTTCTCAGGCTTTCCTAGTTTTTGGTGACCTTGATAGTTTTGAGGATTAATGGTCAGGTATTCTGTACAGTGTCCCTCAACTGGGATTTGCCTGATGTTTTTTTCATGATTAGGCTGAGGTAATGTGTTTTAAAGAAGACCACAGAGGGTAAAGTGCCTTTTCATCACATTATATTAAGGGTATACTATCATGACGTAACGCTGTTGATGTTGACTGTGATCATCTGGCTGAGGCAGTGTTTATCGGCTTCTGTAGGGTAAAGTTACTTTTTCCCCCATTTCTATGATGTACTCTGTGGAACAAATCACTTTGGGCAGTCCCCACATTAAGAGTGGCGAGTTATGTGCCACCACCTTGAAGATGAGATATCTACATAAATTATTTGGAATTCTTGTGTACCGGAGATATGTCTGTTATCTTTCATTTATTTATTTGTTCAATCATTTATTTGTGTCAGTGTGGACTCATGAATATTTATTTTAAACTTTGGGTTAGAGTCAAATACTACTTTATTTATTTTGTTTCTCAAATTGTTCCAGCTTTGGCCATTGGGAGCTTTTTCAGTTAGCTCCTGTGTCCCTCTGACATACTTCCATTGTGTGGGTAATTTTTTTTTATTTTGAGTCTGATTTTTGTTCTGCCTTATGCCGTGAAAAAAATCTCTCTAGCATGTGACAGCCCTTCATATTTCTGAAAACATCCATCATTGCCCCCTCTAGTCGTCTCCAGACTAAACATTTCCCACTCATTCCTTCAGACATTCCTCATGTGACAGATTTATTGACCCCTTACTCTCCTAGCTGCTTTCTTCTGGAAGCATTCCATTTTTTTCAGTTACTTGAACTACCTCCTTTCACTTTCCTTACCCTCCACAGCAATTATAAGATTTAAGAGAAATCAAAGGTAGTTCTTCCGTAAACTATTTATGGTAGTATCTAGTACCTGAGCTGTGTCACTGAATGAATAAATAACCCCTGTATTAGAATGAAGATCCCTAGGAATTAGAGAGGAAATATAATGCTTCTGTTTTGTATAGAGCTTAATATTTTTCAAAGCTATTTAGCAACCTATTCATTTGACTCTCCTAACTCCTTTGCGAAGTCCGTAGGGCAGTTAGTGGTATACCCAGAAAACCAAGGTTCAGAGAGGGTGCCTTATTCAAAGTCACCGTATGAGTTTGACAGACTGGGTTCTCCTGACTCTTACTCCAGTAACCTTAACCTTTTGTTTAAACTTTGACTGTGTAGGCTAATATTTGTTTGTCAGGCCTGCAACCATTAATCAGAATTGCCAGTACATTTGCTTATGAGCTGAACTTAGCCTCCTGATATAACATGAGATATGAAAGGTAAGTCTGAAATGCAAATATTTAAGAAATGTTTTTAAAAATCAAAATGATCTTTGTATGCTAGAAGATATTAATTGGATGGTCGAGCCAGAACCTAGAAAGCATATGGTTAGCTTTGGGAATAGAAGTGTGAACAGAACAAAAATGAATGGTTTCTAATTGTTCTTGCTTGCTGCGGATATTAGGCAGCTAGCTTTGTGTCTTTTTCACTACTTATCAAATACTAATGGAAAGGTGCTGAGGTGTGGCTAATCCCAAACAGTGTATAATCCCCAAATAATTTATACAATAATATCCTGTCACACATACACACCCCAGTGCCCAGTCCCTGCTCTTCTATTTTGGAGGTTGCAGAGACTGCACTGGGAGATTTAGCAAATGGCACAAACTCTTATTCCTGCGCTGTCTCTGCTCATTCACACATTAGTAGGAGCCTTGTCACTTATTCCTTTATATATGGGCTAGCACTGAGTTGGGGAGAAAAAAGCCAGAAAAGTTTTATCCCTTACTACCTGACTACTCCTTCATTGTTAAAACCAGTTTGTACAAACCAGAATTTGTGGTGTGTACAGAATATTTAAAATCACAACTCTCTGGGATAAATGGTTGCCATGCCCACAGTCTGCTGCCTTCAAAGAGTCATCATCAGTTGAAAAGAAACAGCCAGCTATCTGTGGCGCCACCTACTGGCCAGGGTGGGATGGAAAAAGTGGTCTGAAGTTTAGCTGGCAAGTGGGAAGGGCTGAATTTCAGGGCTGAGGGTGGGGAAGTATGGCATCCAGAGAAGGAAGAGAGCAGCAAAGGGGTTAAGAGCTAAACTTTTCAACTTCGGTGACAAAGGATGGGGAGGAGTAAGTGGGTACAGACACTATCCCTACTTTGGAGAATGGGAGTTGTTGAGGAAGAGGAACCCTCATTTATATTAAATCTTAGCTTTAATATTTTCTGGATCTCTGAGATGGAGGGTAGATAGAAGAACCTGGGAAGCATGACTAAACAGTTGAATCTGCTATGGGAAAATGGTAAATGGGGTGGGCTTTTAATTATTTAAACCTATGAAATTTATTTTTTTGCCACCTGAAAGAGGTTCTGAGGTGAATTTAATAAGAAATGTGACTTCAGCTATGATTCCTGCTAATGGAGAAAAACTAAGTCCTTTGGAAACTTATACTTTTTAATCTTCCCTCAGTACTAAAAGGATTAGGCATTATAAATGTCATTAACATGCTCCTTCGCTAGATAGGGGCATCTAAGTTAATGGCAGAGCCAGGTCATGACTCCAGGTCCAAAAGGTACTGACTCACCCTGGTGGTTGGGCAGCTTTGCATGAATTTAGGAGACTAGAATTTCTGCAAAACGTCCTGTGAGACCAAGATGAGACTTTCAGGAAAAGCTTCCATACCATCGATAGATGTTATCTAATTGTGTGTACACGTTTGCTGAATATTTTAAAAATCTTCCAACTTGCCTGAATACAGTCTTTCCATCTACATCTTGGGTGCCATGTCTCCTCATTCTCTTTCATCTCTTCTTTCTTTTCCATATTTGTTGAGTGCGCAAGATTAAATACAATAATTTTAATGTTGCACACAAAATGAAATGACTTGCTTAGCTGTGACTTTAAAGCCAGGAATGAGATAGTGTATAAAGGTCTTAGCTCCCTCATCCGAGGGACCTTTTAAATCTTTAAAAAACATGAGGGTGAAAAACAAGAAAACTTTTAGATTTTCCGTCCACCATTTGCTCTGAAGCATGAAGACTGAGAACTAGGTGGCAAAGATAGACAGTAAACTAGAAGGGAAAAAAGGCCAAGTCCCTTTTCCTGCTTGTACCTTAGCTTCTTGAATGATAAAATAAGACACTTTCAATTTTCTCTTATCAGAAGTCATCTGCTTGGTGTATTATTCAGACTCTAGTTTCTTTATCCTTCAGCTATTCGGTGTCGTTTCTACCAAAGCTTTTAAAAATATATTTTCTAATTCTACCGGAAGAGCAGTCATAGGGCTTAGGCATGTAGGGAGAAACAGAAAATTGTGGGGGCAAAATCAGTCCATTTTCTAGTACTTTCATTCCATAGCTCCCCCTCCTTGCTCACCTCTTTTCCCATACATATTCTCTCCGTCTTCCCCTCCCTCCCTCCTCAGCAAGTCTGGTGGACAGACTAGTCTGACGCCTCAGAAATACTCTAATTCTAAGAAAGAAACTAAATTCTGCCTCTGACATTCCATTCCCCCTGTGGTTTTAATTAGGTGTAAATTCTCCTACGCTCGTTTGAAACATGCCTCGGGATCTTGGGGAGATGGCAGGCAGATGGGGTATTAATGCAGGGTGATGTTTCTCACTTCACAGTGCCCATGCAACATTTATTGTCATTAAAATAGTGTCATTCAAATGAGGTGGCTGATGTTGGAAAATGAATGCGAAGTTGATCATTGTTCTGTGGATCTGGGCTTTAATGAAGACACTGAATTAGAGGCAGCACTTCAACTCTGCTTATACAATATGTATCTATGTATCTATCACTCAGTAGTGAAACCCTTGAGACTCTGACAGGAGGACAAAGCCTCTAAGACTATATTAGTTAGGGTCATGGGGATAAAAATACCTACCTCTCCTACTTTACCAGGCTGTGGGGAGAATGAGGAAAATAATATGTGTAAAGTGGCCTGAACGCCTAGAAAGAAAAATGTAGATGTTTTATTAGCCCTGTGTAAGATCTTTGGTTAATTCCCCAGAGCCCTGTAGAGAGTCCTGGAAGCCCTATAACAAATTTCTCTTTTCCCTCCTCAGGTTTTTGTTTTCCCCTGGTGCTCAGGTTAAAGAGAAATTGATTCTTTTCTATCTTGTGTTTAGCTTTTGTCCCTCTGCATTGAGGCTTTCAACTGAGAAAACCTCTCTGGGTCTGTAGGGCTGTCCAGTGATGGTTAGGCTTAAACATTAAACAACCACACAGAACTAATTAGGTTTTATGGCCTGTGGCCAAGTCAATGAATTTTGCTTCATAAAATTTCTGAGAGAAAAAAATACATATTTAGGACTTGGTAAAAACTTTTCTTAAAATGTCTCTTGTAAATGCACGTGTTGCTGACCCAGTGGAAATATTTTGTAGTAGCCCAGCTTGAGAATACCCCCCCACATTTCTGTACTGTATTTTTTATGACTTCCTTCCAGGTTGAGCTGTGAAAAGGTGAGGGGGAAAGGAGCCATTTTAGAGAAGTAGAATAGACTGAATCAAATGTCTAGAGCTTGATTAATTCAAAACTGAAACCCTGGCCTCCCCAGTCTCATGCTCCACAGCAATAATTTCTCCTTGGCCAGAGGCCTAAGCAGCTGTGTCCAAATCTCATACTCTTTTCTGGATGAATTCATCAAGTCAAACCTCAAGTTGCTTAGGTTTTCTCTCCACCATCCCCTAATTTAAGTTAAGCTTAAAAATGAGAGCCATTAAATAGCAAAACAAACAAATACCACAATAATAACAGAACATTATGTCCTGGCCCTCAGAGGTCAATTTACTGTGATTAGCAGCATAAAACTTCACAAAGGCTTTTGCTGGAGGATTACCAGAAACAGCATCATTCAGTATGTTGCCACGCGCTGCCATTCTTCTACTTCGGCATTATTTATTGATTGTAGCTGAAGCACAATATTTGTACCTATTAAACCTTTTAGTTTCCTTTCAGCTTTTCCTGCGTAAAAGTGGAACGGCACCATTATTGTTAAACTGTTCTCAAGGCTAAAAAACCTCCTGAATATTGTTTACATCCCTGGTTACAAAGGCGAGTACTGAGGCGGAGCTGCTCTGCCTGCATTGATTTATATCAAGGGTAACATTCTGTGTGTGTGTGTGTCTGTGTGTCTGTGTGTGTTTTCATGCAGGAGAGGGTAGTAAGTGGAGAAGAGTTTTAAGGAAAGAGGGGGGCTGGAAGGAAAAAAACTTTCAATGAATTGAAACTGCATAATGAAAAGATTTTGAAATTTAATTACAAAAATGGCTCTGTTTTTTCTCTCACCTCCTCTTCTCTCTCCTTTCCTCCTCCCCGCCCTCCCTAAAAGCACCGAAGTAAAATGAGACTGTCAGATCGAAGCCACACACCCACTCTAGGTCTGTTTTGAGAAAGGGATTTTTCTCTCCCCTTATTTACTTTGTAGCAGTGGTAGCCAGTCTACTGCAGGATGCAGTGACAGTGTGGAGCCTTGCCACTGTTTTGCCTGGTCCCCTCCTCTGTGCTATTCTCCGGTCTGGTGAGCAGGGTCAAAGCTTCAAATGATTGCTGTGGCCACATTTCTTACCATCTCTTGTTTCACACTTGGCTATTCAGTATCCAGTCACTGTCCCTCTGACATAATGGCCTGAAAAAGTTGGAAATTTAGTTTCTGAGTCTGGAAATTCTAAAGTGGAGGGTGAATTTGCCCGTGTGGCTGTAGGTTCTAGTTAGTATTTTTGGAAAAGGATTGAAATGTCTAGTTAACCTAGGAATCACAAATATGTTTGAGAATATGTACATAATTCATAATGCATTTTAGGGCACACCTGCGTTATTTAGTATTGGGGTTTCCCTTTAAAATTTTTTATTTTTGTCCAGGACTCTAAAGAGTACCTGTGCCTGAGTTCCTTAATATTTTTTCAGGCCAGTTGTTAATTTCCAACTGCTTTAAAATAGAATGTTTGGGTTTTCTTGATCTTTCTTGGCTCCCACTATCTTCTAGTTTGTGCTTTCTCCACAAAATGAACCTGTACCTGATTAATAAAGGTATTCAGTTTTAATACTTTCCATGAAAGCCTGTCTCTTACACTCTGTTAGGAATATCTTCCTCACCTGCAATACATACCTCTCCTGTAGTTGGTTGAGAGAGGCATGTAGGCTTAGGATCAAAGTCCTAGAACAGGATCAGGGTCACTGGAAATGCAACCAAAATGGGGACTGAGGCTCATGGGACAAGAATTGGAATGCGTGTTGTAGTGAGCTGTGGGGAGGAGGAAGAAACTAAGTACAGATTTGGTGGAGGTAGAGAGATATTGGGTCAGGAAGGACCTAAAACAAGCAGCCAGAGAGAAGAAAACTAAAGTAGACTCAAGAGCAGTGTGTCTTTGATTATGGCTGTTCACCAAACAACCCTTATAGCTCTCTATGTTTTTACTGAGCTATCCTTCGGCTGTCTCTGGCATGTACACAATGTATACCTCGGTGTACTCATCCCTTTAATATGTTTTTATATGTTTTTATCACTTTCACAGTCCTTATTAACACTCTCTTTTTTATGGCCTTTGGGAGCCCAGAACTAGATGTGCCACCTTAGTAAGAATTTAATCAGTACTCTGAAAAGATGGATTTATCCTTCTGGCTTGTATTTGTGTACCATGCAACCACATGTACACTTAACAACTATCTTACTGACTCATACTTTATTTATGGTCCATTCTTATCCTAAAATACTTTGAATGTTAATTTCTCAATCTGATTTTAACAGATTAAAATAAATAAGTAAATAAATAAATAGGGTTCTAAGGTTTGGGAAACACCATTATTGAAATTTAGAGGAGTTGGAGTTTTTAAATCCAATGATATTTCCTTTATAGTTTTGGTTCCCATGACTATTTGGTCTTTGCCACTTCTATGCCTCAACAGAAGAAAACCTTTTAACAACTGTTGTTGGTAGTTTGTATCCATCCATCTCACTGTGGTTTTCATTTTCAAAGCCCAATAAGTTGCTTTCCCATCCTATTCCATTCTTTTCTACTGTTCTTCTTTGGCCCTAGGAATTAAAATATCTCATCCTATCCCTTACAGCTTATTTCTGCCTCTCAGTTTTGCAGACAGGAGCACTAATAGAAATAACAAGCACCTTATAATTTTACAGTGCTAAAAATTTTCAAGGTACTTTCACATCCATTGTCTTGTGTTATCCTCTCCGCACCTCAATATATAAGCAGGGCTTGGATTATTACCCCCCTTCTAGCTCAAGGCCATACAGCTAACTAAGGGCAGAGCCAATAAGGTTTCTAGATGAATTATTGGGTTATTAAGTATGAAATGTCTGATTTCCTTAAGTACTAAGTTTGACGGTTGATACCTCTGACATTTTACTTTGACACTTCTTGTTTTATTTATTTTTTGATTTTTTTACATGAAGCAACATTATTCTTACAGGTAGGCAGCAGAGGCAACAGAAGTCTAGGATCCATTGTGAGCCAATCCCCTAAAGCTCAAAAAGCTATCTGGGATGGAAGGAGTCTCGTTTACATGCCCCACTTGCACCACAGATGAGGGACCCTGGAAAGCAGCCTATCCTGGGTTTTATATCCCAGGGTCACATGACCACTGGACTAAAGCGTTTAAGGATGTCCTGTTTTAATGGGGGACTGGTACTGAGCCCAGGCTGGCCAGCTCCCCACAACCCTCATCTCAGGATGTTGTATTCCAAATACATTCTACAGTGATTCTTGAGTACTACAAGCAAGAAAGGGGGAGAGCTGGGTCAGTTCATGGCCGCCCAGAGAACTATCCTGCAGGGATGACCCTTCAGTGTTTCCCCAAGTTGGGGTAAGGAGGCCAGGACCCCATATCTCCATGCTGATCAGTCATTGGATGTGGACCACAGCAGGAGGGAGCATGATCTTAGGTGGCTCTCTCCAGCTAGTGAAGTTCCCTTAAGGCTTTCTGCTGGCAGCTCTCCCAGCAACTAGAGATTAAGTCATTCATTTCTGAAAGGGAATCTATGTGGTTTATCTCTCAGCATCGACTACATCTCTTTTTTAATTTTTTTTAAGATTTAGTTGTTAAGTTCTACTTGTTCAATTTTTTCTCTCTCTGATGCTGTTGTTTTTCCTTCAAATGTTTGGTGAGTTTAGGTTTCCATTTATATGTATGCATGAAGGTCTAGGCAGCTAATAAAACTAGCTCCCTATCTGTTTCCCCTAATAAGGCTCTTCCCCGAATGGGGGAACTAATGGATAGCTCTCTGTATGTGGTTGAGCCTGTAGACTGGCAAGATTCACTTTAAGATGTTCAGACAGGAAACTATCTGGCATTTCCAAATGCCAGAATTGTTTTATTTTTATTGTGAAGGTACATCCTCATTCTTTCAAATGCTCGGTTTGGCTTGTGATTATCTTTCAAAAAATTTTTTAGAACAATTTTTGTGAAACCATGGGTAAGTCAAAAATTCATGTTATTTTCGAATATGAGTTCCATTGTGGAACCAATGCAGCTCAGACACCTCAAAATATCAACAAAGTGTTTGGGGAGGATGTGGCTAATGAATGCACAGCATGTCGACTGTTTGAGAAGTTCTGTTCTGGTGATTTTAATCTTTAAAATGAGCCACGTGGGCAATCTGAGACCAAGGTGGATAATGACGAGCTGAAAGCTGTAGTGGAAGCAAATCCATCTCAACCTACGTGTGAATTAGCAGCAAGGTTTGACGTTACTATTCCAACAATATTGGACCATTTGAAACAAATTGGCAAGGTAAAGAAGCTGGATAGATGAGTACCACATGAAGCATCAGAAGAGAAATCTCGAAGCTTGCCTTTCTTTGCTGTCACGACATAAAGGTGAACCATTTCCATACCGTATTGTTGTGTGTGATGAAAGATGGATTCTTTTTTTTTTTTATTTCAGCATATTATAGGGGTACAGATGTTTAGGTTACATATGTTGCCCTTGCCCCCCCCCCCGAAGTCCGAGTTTCAAATATGTCGAAAGATGGATTCTTTTTGACAATCACAAGCCTTCAGCACAATGGCTGGATAATGACGAAGTGCCCAAACACAGTCCAAAACTGAATATTCATCAAAAAAAGCTAATGGTGTCTATTTGGTGGCCTATCATTGGTATTATCCACTACAGCTTCATGAAGCCTGGTCAATCGATTACATCAGATGTCTACTGCAACCAATTGGATGAAATAATGAGGATGCTTGTGATTAAGCAGCCGAGATCGGTCAACAGAGACAGGCCAATCCTCTTGCAAGACAACACTCAACCACATGTCAGAAAAACAACTCTGCTGAAACTACAGAGGTTGGACTTGGAAACTCTCTGTCATCCACTGTATTCACCAGACCTTGCACCAACTGACTACCACTTCTTCCAGGCTTTGGACCACTTCTTGTGAAGAAAAATATTCAATTCTCAATAAGCTGTGGAAAATGCCTTTCATGATTTCATTGCCACTCACTCTCCAGGCTCCTTTGCTGCTGGCATAAACAAGCTACTGTTAAGATGACAAAACTGTGTTGATAGTTTAGGCGCATATTTTGATTAATTGTACTGCTTCTCATTTGAGATATAATAAACTAAACGTTTGATTTTAAATTGGACATTTCATATTTAATGACCTAATAGTTTCATTACACTTAATCCTCCATCAGTTCCCTGGCCTAATTCCTTTCCTGCTATTTTTTGGAAACTGAGTAAGTATATATAGGAATTTGCTTGGCAAATATGAGAATTTGCTGAGAGAGCAAATGTGGGAAATTGGCAGGGTCAATTGGGTCACCTGGTGTTTGAACACTTCGTGTGAAACTATGTTGAAAAAGAAGCCAAGACAAGCCCATATTAGACCATCACAGAGAAGACTCATTACCAGGTGGTAGGTACCCTTTCCTGTTGCTTAGGGGGACTTCTGGTCATGAAAACTCTGAACCACCTCTCTGATTCTGTACTAGAAGGACTAATAAGGGTAACTAGTTAATCCTACATCTGTTTTTGTAATGTGGCAATTTGCATGCTTATTAAATCTTTTTGGTCTAAGGCAGTGGTTCTTAAGGAGGGCAATTTTCCCATTTGGGACATTTGGCAATATCTGGAGACATTTTTTGTCACAACTGGGTGGGGGCTTGCTACTTACATCTAGAGGCCAGGTATGCTTCTAAACCTCCTACAATTCACAGGACAGCTCTTCTCCCCACCGCACCCCAACAGAGCAAAGAATTATCTGACCCAAGATGGCAGTAGTACCCAGATTGAGAAACCCTGGTCTTAGTGAATAAGCATGGGTCCCAGAGAAGTTGTTTTGATTTGATCTCTGCTTTTTTCCCCTGTACCTGAATGTTCTCTCTCTCTCTCTCTCTCTCTCTCTCTCTCTCTTTTTGTCTCTCTCCCTCTCTCTCTCTCTCTCTCTGTGTGTGTGTATTAGAGTTTATCTATTTAAGTAAATGCAGGAAGGTTCCTCAGAACACCTAAATAGTATCACTGTGCTATGAAGAAACAATTGTGCCTCATGGTAAACTTGAGGGGAGATTCACTTGGGGTACCAGGCTTCTCTGGGGTTGTAGGTACACATATGCCTGAGGACACAGAATCATCTTCCAACACTCACCTGGGTGTGTCTCTTTGTTTCTCTGTGTCTTTCTTCTGACTGTCTAGCAATTCTCAGACTTCATAAGCATCAATTCCTACCTGTGGAGTAGGCAGCAGGGGTTGCTGTCAGCTTTAGGGCATAAATCTGGAAAGAAGTGCCTAGAAGTTGTCTGAAGAAGTACTTCAGGGGTTTGGGGATGGATTGGGTCCTTTCTCTTAGATAGGTTGAGCCAAGAGGTGGGGTAGAGGATGGCATTTGTGATGGTTGCCTAAGCTTTTCGCCAACCATTTATGTGTAAGAGGATATTGTTACAAACCCAGCCACTGCAGCTGTGAACGTGAGGGATCTAAGGAGAGAGCAGTGTACATGGGAAGAAGGGGTACAGCCATTTGGTGCGCAGAAGAGATGCCAGAGCATCTGGCTGTGTGTTTGTAGTTTTGTATTTGACATTCAGTTCAAGGCTCTTTCATTTGTATGATAAATAATTTCCTTCCCACTCCTAATTTCCATTGACTAATGGCGATTAACCTTTTCAATTTTGGCATTATGTATAAGAAATTAAGTTCATTCTTTTAGACTTTGCCACAGTGCTGGTGTTTGAGTAGAAACAAAGGCTGGGATATGAATTCCTTATGTTCATTGTGGCTCTAAAGTAATTGTAAACCCTTGTAAAACCTCTCCCTGCTGTGTACAGAATTTTAAGGTTTGTAACGTAGGGGTGGGGCTCTAGGAGTTACCAAATGTTGTAACCAATGGCAAGTGTTGGTAAAGTCCTGGAAAACTGGCCCTAGTTTCCTCCATCCCACTTCTCTTAGGCTGCCATGATTATGTCACATGAAATTCATGAATGGCACACTGCTGAGCTATGAATTTTATTGCTGGTGGAAGTTTGTGGCCTTCCTTGGGAAGTTATGTTTGATTTCCACTTCTACTTTGCTGTCCCTTATGAGTTTGTATGGCGTTTCTGCATTGGTGACAGGGGGAAAGTGTTTACTCACAATAGGTATAAGATAAGGTAATATGGAAATGTGATAGTCCTCTAATTGTAGTCTGACTTCCATAAAAATACTGCCATTTGAAATAGATGCATTTAAGTTCCTAAGGTCAGGAGTTATGGTTGAGCCTGGAAGTCATTAGCAAATGTGATACAGCTCAATGGTGAGTACTTATGAATTTATGCATGCACACATAATGTTGGGGATATGTTATTGGCATGTTAATTAAAGGATGAGTCTGAATATCAATATATGATCAATTCTCCATTATCCATGACAATGGAGAAAAGTAGTGGTGCAAATAACCCCAAGCATCAGGTGATTTAAGTCTTTTCTGTTGAGTTTCAAAGTATATTATGAATTTTTTAATGAGGTTCACCTATGTATGTCAAGAGACTATGGGAAAATGAGAGTGGGGTTAAAAAGAAAATGTCAAATCAGCATATCAGAAAATCCACAAAGGGAATAATTATGAATAACAAATAGTTCAATTATGTAGTGTACAAATGTTATGATGAGTGTTCAGGAATGGCTCAATATGAGACCACCATTCTAAATGTCAGTACATTCTTGAAATGAGAATGCTCTTCACTATGTATGCTTTGTATAGCTTTCTTGAAATTTACTTCCAGGTGTTCTCCCATACTAAGTACCACAGCCCTGATCTTTAAGTGATAAATAATTATCTAAATATCTTAACATTTCCTCCTTTATTTTTTTCTTCACTTTATTCTCACTAGCCTTTTCTCTCCAGTTCTTTTTTTTAAATTTTTTTTAATTCAGCATATTATGGGGGTATAAATGTTTACGTTACACATATTGCCTTTGCCCCACCCGAGTCAGAGTTTGAAGTGTGCCCATTCCCCAGA
>NW_012154840.1:5008390-5013514 GCF_000956105.1 Propithecus coquereli
GTAGAATTATTTTTTCTAGATCTGTAAAGAATGATGATGATACTTTGATAGGGATTGCATTAATTCTGTAGATCACTTTGGGTAGTATGGACATTTTAACAATGTTGATTGTGTCAATCCATGAGCAAGGTAGATTTTTCCATCTGTTTACATCTTTTACAATTTCTTTTCTTAGTATTTTGTAGTCCTCCCTGTATATGTATCTCACCTCTTTCGTTAAATATATTCCTAGATATTTAATTTTCTTTGAGGCTATAGTAAAAGGTGCTGCGTTTTTTATTTGATTTTCAGCTTGACTGTTATTGGCATATATGAGTGCCTCTGATTTGTGTGCATTGATTTTGTATCCTAAGACTTTACCAAATTCATTTATCAATTCCAGGAGTCTCTTGGTTGAATCCTTTGGGTTTTCAAGATATAATATCATATCATCAGCAAAGAGCGATAGTTTGACCTCTTCTGGCCCAATTTGGATGCACTTAATTTCCCCTCTCTTGTTTAATTGCTCTAGTAAGGACTTCCAGCACTGTGTTCAATAGAAATGGTGATAGAGGGCAACCTTGTCTGGTTCCAGTTCTAAGTGGGAATGCTTTTAATTTTTCTCCATTTAGTATGATGTTGGCTGTGGGTTTGCCATATATGGCTTGTGTCATTTTTAGGTAAGTCCCATCTATGCCTGTTGTGTTAAGTGTTCTTATCATAAAAGGGTGTTGAATTTTGTCAAATGCTTTTTCTCTCCCATTATTATACATCATCTAAATAAAATAATTCTTGATGAATTCATCATAGATATATAATGTGTTTGGGTGTGAATCTCTTTGGGTCTGTCCTACTTAGAGTTTTTTGAGCTCCTTGGATGTGAGGGTTAATGTTTTTCTTGACATTTGGAAAGATTTTGGCCATTATTTCTTCAAATACAGTTATGCATTGCTTAACAATGGGGATACTTTCTGAGAAATGTTTTTTTAGGCATTTTCATTGTTGTGTGAACATCATAGAGTGTACTTACACAAACCTAGGTGGTATAGCTTACTACACAGCTCGGATGTATGATATAGCCTATTTCTCTGAGAACACAAACCTGTACACCATGGTACTATACTGAATACTGTAGGCAATTGTAACACAATGATACATATTTGTGTGTCCGAATATATCTAATCATAGAAAAGATAATACATTGGGCCACAATGTTATGGCAGCTATGATGTCACCGGGGGATAGGAATTTTTCAACCTTATTATAGCCTTATGGAACCATTGTTGTGTATGTGGTCCACCATTGACTAAAACATCATTATGCAATGCATGACTGTATTCTTTTGCTCCCTTTTCTCTCTCCTCTCCTTCCAGGGATCCCATCATGTGTATGCTGGTACACTTGATGGTTCCCAGAGGTCTCTGAGGCTCTGTTCATTTTTCTTCATTCTTTTTTTTCTGTTCCTTAGACTGGTTAATCTCAATTGACCTATCTTCAAGTTCACTGATTCTTTCTTCTAGCTGCTCAAATGTGCTGTTCTTCCCTTCTCATAAATTTTTCATTTTAGTTTTATACATTTTTACTCCAGAATTTGTATTTAGTTCATTTTAATAATTTCTGTGTCTTTACTTATATTCTCTATTTGGTGAAACATTGTGGTTTTTTTAATACTTTCCTTTAGTTTTTTAGACATGATTTCTTTTCGTTCATGAACATATTTATAATAACTGATTTAAAGTTATTATCTAGTAAGTTTAACAGTTGGGCCTCCTTGGGAACAGTGTCTGTTGGTTGCTTTTTTGCTGTGTATGTGCCATACTTTCTTGTTTTTTTGCATGTCTCATAATTTTTTGTTGTTGTTGAAAACTGGATATTATAAATACTATAGTCAGTTGCTTCTTCTACCTGTTATTATTGTTAGTTTAGTGACTTTCCTGAACTAATTCTGTAAAGTCCATATTCTTTGTCATATGTGGCCATTGAATTCTCTGTTTGGTTAGCTTAATGGTCAGCCAATGAATGGAGAGAGATTTCCTTAAACGCTTGGAACCAATAAATCTCCAAGTCTGTGTGAAGGGACTCTGCATGCATGTTGGGAACATGCTCTCAACTCTTAGGAAGGTCGTTGATAATTTGCCTTGGCCTTCACTTCCTGCTTGCAAAGAACCTCAGGGTCAGTCAGAGATGAGAGCTTAGGCCCTTCTTAGGTATTTCCTGAGCATGCACTCAGCCCTGGGCATGAACACAGCCCTACACATGCATGTGGCCATTGAGACTTCTAGGAATATGTGAGTTTTTCAAATCCCCCTATAGACGTTTCATTCCCCAGCTTTTCCTACTAAGCTCTTTGGTTTGCCTATTGCTCACCCCTTTGTTATGCCTTGCCTCAGACAGCCAAGATGTTAAACAGTTGCCACTGATTGTTTTTACAAAAGCTCCGAGGGAAAAGACTGTAGTGGGATAGCTCCCAGTCGTGTCAAATAAAGACAAAGCTTGTGAGTGGGATATTCCCGGGAACCACCAGACAAGTCAAATAATGGCAATTCTCTGACAATGGAGCCTTGAAGGAGGTCCTACTCCTTTCTGCCCCCTCAGAGACTGCTGGCTTTCATTGTGTTTCACTGCTGGTTTTCACTATGATTGTGGGCTTCTGGTTTTCAAGGCTGCTACTATGGAACTGAGAAGGGGAGGATGGGAACAAGGAAAGTTAAAACACCACCAAAGCTTAAGTAGAACACCAAAAAACACCACCAAAGAACAATAGTTCTTACTGGGATACAGCCCTTTCCTTGAATAAATGCTCTCCAAATTGCTGTAAGCCTTTGATTAATTTCCAGAGTTCTAAAAATCTTGATTCTGACGCTGTTTGCCAGTGTTCTCATTGGTTGGATGGAGAGAATTTTCTGAGGTCCTTACTCCATCCTTCCTGCTGATGTCATTCTGAATTCCTAGATATATAATTTGAATTTCCTAATATTTGTGGATGGATGGGATAGTCCTTTTAGTGGGACCATTTTTTAACTTTTTATTTAGAAATAATTTCAAAGTTACCGAAATTTTTCAAAAATAATACACAGAACACCTGTTTATACCTTTCACCCAGATTCACCTATTGTTAATATTCTGCCCAATCTGATTTGATTTATCAGTTTTTCTCTTTCATATATTATATATATAACCTTTTTCCTAAGCCATTTGAGAATAAATTGCATACATCATGGCCCTTTACTCTAACTACTTCAGTGTGTATTTCCTAAGAAAATTCTCTCAAAAAATTATAGTATAGTAATTAAATTCAGTAAATTTAACACTGATATAATACTTTTATCTTCTGTGTTCCTATTTTGTCAGTTACCCAATAATGTCCATCACATTTTTTTCTCCAGTTCAGGATCTGTTCTAGGATCATGTACTGCCTTCAGTTGTCATGCCTCATGCTTCTTTAGTCTCCTAAATGGATCACCCTATTTGCTTGCAATTTCACAAGACAGAAGAGCCATAGTAATTTTTCTAGGAATAATATTTTAAAATATCGGCTTAAATAGTGGCCGAGGAAACTCTGTTACTCCTTAGTTCTAAAACCTCCCACCTCAGGTCCAAAAAGAGCTGTCAGGTTAGCAAAAATGGGGAGATATATAGCCCTCTGAATTCAGGTATATTCTGAGAGTCCTCCGAGGTACTGGCATTCTCTTGCCTCTCTCCTTTAGTTTAATGTCTCAAACCCATCTCCTTTCCTTCTGACTGCTTGCCCTTTGGTACCAAACATGTGACAGATATGATTTGCTTGGGTTTAATCCATCATAGTGTATCTGAGTGAGGAGCATCACAAGATAGCTAGGGATCACAGTAAGCTTTCCTTTCAGAAGACCCTGTTAATTAAATTTTGTATGAAGGAGCCCAGGCACACCAGAAAAGATCTTTTTTTTTTTAAGCCAAAATGTTGCAGGCATTTCCCAAAGAAACCTCATCTATGCACTTCTCTATGAAAATCAATTAGTGTTATGAATGTGTGATAGCTTTCCTTAAAAAAACCTTTCATGATGGTAAAGACTACACATTAACATAGAGAGAAATGTTTCTGTCTTCACTCTTTTCCCCTTAGTTCTCTTCTTCAATATTCCACACCACTACCAAATATTGATTTGAAATTATTATTTTCTAGTGGAGAGAAAGTAAGACCCTTTTCTTATACTGGATAACTTGGCCCTCTCACTGTTTTTTCCACCCTTCATTGTCTTACTCTCCCCCTCCCCCCGACACACACATAAGCACACATTTATAGCCTCAAGGCAAGGACTGTCTTGGGTTAGGCAACTTCTGTTATCTACTTACCCATATTACCATATCCTACCCTCTCTAACTTATTTTAACTAGTAAAACACTGACTAAAATTGGTCCATTTATTGTGTTAAAATGCCTTTTAAATTGTTTTAGTCTTACCTAATTTTGGTTGATTTAATACAAATTTGTTAACTAATAGAATTCTGTAGCTTGAACTTAGTGTTTCTCATTTGAAACTTTCTATTTTTATAACACTTCTAAATGGTTAGATGTCAGGTATCCTGCTTTTGGATGACTTATTCTTTGATCGTTTTCTTGCCCTGTTCTGCCTGTTTCCCTCACCCTAATTCTATTCTCTCTATCCATGGAATACCCACCTTCCATCTTTGCCTATTGAAAGCTTTCCCATTCTTATCCTAGTTAACCAAATTATACATTCTCAGAAGACAGAGACTTGTTTTGTTCATTTTGAAACTTTACATGGCACTAAACGATAGTGCCTTGACATAGTTGGTGCTAAATGTTGAACACCTGAATATTGAGTAACCAAATTATACTGAAAAAATGAAATGTGTTTCCATGAAGCTGTTCTTGGTAATGCAAGTGATGCTCTTCTTGTTTGTCTTAATTTCTATACTATTTTTACCTCTCAAGGTATTATATCACAAGCTGTTCTCAACTATTTCCTATATATGTTTATATATTATATACACACACATATATATGAAATCAAACTGAGAGAACCAGTATCTTGCTTAAATTTGGTTAAGAGTCTTATCTTACCCAATACTATTTAAAGATGCCCACGTTTTGAATATGTTTCTGATTTTTATGTGAAAATATAAAAAGCCCCTCTAAGAATAG
>NW_012154840.1:5013564-5024553 GCF_000956105.1 Propithecus coquereli
AGTCTTCATTAAAATTATAAAACATTTTATAGCAAACATATATTAATAAAATGGATAGGACTTTTAAAAAATTAGTTACTATATCTATGCATCCATATTAATTATTGCCAGGGTATGACAGGCTTAACATCAGCTTTCTTCATGTTTTTATATTTTTAAGATATAAAGGATTACAAACTTGCTCACGTAAATGGGATGGGAATGGAAATTTTGTTAATCAATGTAACCCAATTCTCTGAACTCCTTTCAAGTTAATTGATGCAAATCACAACAATCTATTAGAAAAATTTATTTTAATGATTTATAAGGTGTACATCTTCCTCAGTTTTGTTCAAAATAAAGTATTGGAAGCCATCTGCCTTGCCAAAGTATGCATTGCCCAGTTAATAAAATAATTGACTTTATCAATATGTATACTAATATTTGGAATTGTTCCTTTATTTAGTGCTCTGAAAGTTTTTATACCCTGAGATTTTGCACATAATTAAGATTCAGAATGGGCGAGAAGTATACATTTCTTTAGTAAAGAAGGGGAAAGGACTAGAGTGAAAGGGGACTTGTTAACCACAGATACTTTTTAAGACAGTTCAGAGTTAGGGAAAAGTACATATGGAAGTTGAGGACCTGCAAATGGATTCCCTTAAAACTACCATTGCCTACACACTCCTTGAAAACTCTTCATGATATAGGCCACAGTTTTAAGACTGTTATTCTACAGCATTTAGCATACCTCTGTGTTTGCCAAGTACTCCAAAAGAAGTAAATGAATGCCTATGTTTATTAGAATTGTAGAATGGAAGTGTTACTACTAGAATCCTTGTGTTGATGAGTCATCATCATCAAGGTGGGCTAGACACCCCATCTTCATCACAACCATTTACATTCAAGGTTATTATTTATATGTGAGTGCTTATTCTTGTAATATAATTAGTTGATTTCTGGTTGTTCATATATCCTTTGTTCTTTTCTTTCTCTCTTATTATCATTGCGGTTTGGTGTTTTTTATAATGGTGACATTTAAGTCCTTTCTTGCCCTTATTTGTGTATTTGCTCTACCAGTGGGTTTTATACGTTCATGTGCTTTCATGATGGTAGATATTTTCCTTTTGCTGCCAGGTGTAGGACTCCCTTAAGCATTTCTTGTAGGGCTGGTCTAATAGTGATGAATTCCCTCAGTTTTTGCTTGTCTGGGGAAGACTTTATTTCTCCTTTATTTATGAAGGATAACTTTGCTAGATATAGTATCCTTGGCTGGAAGTTTTTTTCTTTCAGCAATTTTAATATGTCATTCCATTATTTCCTGTGTTTATTTGGAGGTATCACATTTCATTGCTTTTTCATGTTTCTTAATGTCCTTTCATTGATATCTGTACATCTGGTATAACGGTCACCTCTTTCAATTTTTTGGATTTGCTTTCATAAGAAAGAACTTTTACTGAAGATGTATCTATGGTGTTGGTTGGGTAGGACACTTTGGCTTTGATTCTGGGTGCATGTAGTAGGGTATTCTCTCTATGATTTCTTCCACTGTAAACAACATCAGTAGTGTCTGTGATTTTCTCAGTGGCTTAAGATGTGGCTGTTAGTGGAGGCTGTGATGAAGTTTTTCTGGAGACAGGAATGCCATGTGTGCCAGTCCTTGGGCCCCAGTTGTGGCAGTGGTGGGCTAAGCATGCGTGTTTTGGGGCCACAGGGCAATGTACACTGGCACTGGTCTTAGAGGGTCCAGGCAGGCTGATTCTTGGGCTCCAGGTGGCTTGTTTGGATGCTAGCAGTGGAAGTGGTGGACCAGGTAGCTGGGGGATTTCTCGGGCCCCTCGGCAATGTGCATGGCATGGATGATGACAGTAGCAATGGTGTGACAACCCTCTGACTTTCAAGCCAGCTGCACTGATGTTGGTGGCTGCAAAGGGCTGGGTGGGCCAGTCCCCAGGCCAGCAATTGGCATATGCAGGTGGGTGCCAGGTGTGGTGGTAATGACAGGCTGGCGGGCCCATCCTCAGTCCCTGGGAGGAGTGCTCAGGTGCCAACAGTGGTGGCTGGGTTCAGGCAATTCCTAGGCCTCTGGATGGCATGCTTGGTCACTAAGTGGATGTAGAGCCAGGCTGTCAGGGTCTTTCCTCAGGCCCTCTGGTGGTACTTGTGGATATTGACTGTGTTAGGCAGGGGTGGAATGAACCCTAGTCCCCTGGCAGAATGCTCAGATGGAGACAGCAACAGTTGCACTGCAGCCCTCCTGTTGGGGAGATCAAGGTTGCTTTCAGTGGTAGTAGCAATTTACAGGTGGCTGTGGAGTGTGTCCTTGGGCTCCAGGTGGCAGCTGAAGGCAAGGTAACCTGTCCTCAGAGTCACTGCCATTCAGTCATGCTTCAACCCTGGCAGCAGCACTGGCTGCTGGTGGGGAAGTCTGTCCTCAGGGTATGTAAATGCCTTGTGGCAGGGTCACTGCCAGTGGCTTGTGCTTTGGCCCTGACAGCAGCAGCCAGCAGTGGCAGTGGCTGTGGGAGGGGGATATCAATGGGGCTCCCAGAATGTGGAGATGCAGGGGCTATTGGGTGCCAGGGTAGGATGCAGTCTGGTGGAGACTGGGCTCTCAAAATGGACCCACACTGTATCTGCTTGGTACTTGGGTGGGGTGTGAGACCCAGTGTGAGCTCCCTCTCTGGAGCAATGCCATCATGCAGTCTCCAGGCAGCTCCCTATGTTAGTCTCAGGGCCCAAAAGGGTCACAGGATTCTCTTATAGCTAGGATTGCAGGAATCCTTGATGGGAATGTGGCTTCTGGGGGGGTCTCTCACTTACCATTATCTCACATTGGGGAGCCTCTTCAGGCTCCTAGCCAATCCTGGCCAAGTAGGCTGCCTCGCTTCCCTCTCCTTCCTTGCCTTAGGTGTTTTCTGTTACTTCTCTGTTGAATTCCAGTGTTCTCTCTTAGATGATCTGTTCTAAGTGTGATTATCTACTTACTGCTTTGGTTCATTTTGGAAGAGGCAAGTAGAAGATGCCTCTAGTCAGCCATCTTGAACAGATTTGCTAGAAGACCAAGTTGTTGTAACATCTTTATGGGTAGATGTGGCTAAAGAGATGAAATTTGTTCCTGTCTTAGTTGGTTCAGGATGCTGTAACAAATTACCACAGATTTGGTGGCTTATAAACAACAGAAGTTTATTTTTTCACGGTTCTGGAGGCTGGAAAGTCCAAGAACAAGGTGCCAGTCGATTCATTGTCTGGTGAGGGCCTGCTTCATGCTTCAAAGACTGTGCTTTCTAGCTGTTTCCTCATGTGGTAGAAGGGATGAGGGAGCTCTCTGGGATCTCTTTTATAAGGGCGCTAAACCCATTCCTGAGGGATCCACCCTCATGACTTAGTCACCTCCCAAAGAAAGGCCCCACTTCCAAATACCATCACATTGAGGATTAGGTTTCAACATATAAATTTTGGAAGGACACAAACATTGGAAGGACACAGACAGTGCTATCTTTTAATGTCCAGCTTTTTACCAAGACCTCCTTATTAGTTTCTCAGCTATTTTCATCTTTATAGGAGATGCTAATAAGTGTTTTTATGTTTTGAGTATTGATTCCTGTAGTGGACTGAATGGTGGCCCTCAAAACGATCTGTCAGTGTCCTAATCCCTGGATCCTGCGAATGTTACCTTATTTGGAAAAAGACCCTTTTCAGATGTAATTAAATTAAGGATCTAAAAATTTAAGAGGCCACCCTGAATTGTCCAGGTGGACCCTAAATGTCATCACACATGTCTTTATAAGAAAGAAGCAAAGGAAGATTACAGATACACAGAGAAAAACAGGCATGCAGAGGAGAAGGCAATGTGAAGATGGAGCAGAGAGAGATGCTGCCACAAGCCAATGTCAATAACCACCAGAAGCTGTAAGGAATGGTTTCTCCCCACAGCCTCCAGTGGGAGGTACAGTCCTGCTAACACCATAATTTTATACGTCTTGTCTCTTGAACTTTCAGAGAATAAATCGCTGTAGTTTTATGCCACCACCTGTGTGGTAGTTTGTTACGGCAGCCATAGGAAACTGACATAATTATTAATGTGTTTTAAATTTACAATGCTTTGAGGATACAGGCCCAATACTAAGTATCTAGCTTCTTTGTCAACTAGCTTGAATTTGGTTTATCATGGAGGAGTTGGCCATTTGTGTTAATTACTTGCTTAACTAGTAGTTTTGCCAAAAGCAATTATCATTTTTCCCATTCATTTTTTATTTGTATATATCTATGGGGTACAAGTGCAATTTTGTTACATTGATATATTGCATTGTGGTGAAGTCAAGGCCTTCAGTGCATCCATCACTGACGCAACACATTGTACCCACCAAACAACCTTCCACCTCTCCAAGTCTCCATTATCCATCATTACACACTCTGCTTCCATGTGTACACATTATTTAGCTCCCACTTTTAAGTGAGAACATGTGGTATTTGTTTTTCTGTGTCTGAGTTGTTTCACTTAAGATAATGGCTTCCAGTTCTATCCATGTTGCTGCAAAAGACATGATTTCATTCTTTTTTTACAGCTTGATAGTATTCTATTGTGTATATATACCACATTTTCTCTATCCAGTCCTGCGTTAATAGACACTTAAGTTGATTCCATATCTTTTCTATTGTGAGTAGTGCAGCAATAAACACAGAAGTGTAGGTATCTTTTTTATATATTATTTTCTTTTCCTTTGCATAGATATGCAGAAGTAGAATTGCTGGTAGTTCTATTTTTAGTTCTTTGAGAAATCTCCATAGAGGTTGCACTAATTTACATTCCCACCAACAGTGTATAAGAGTTCCCTTTTCTCAGCATCTTCTCCAACATCTGTGTTTTTTTTTGTCTTTTTAATAGCTATTCTGATTGATGTAAGATGCTATCTCATTGTGATTTTAATTTGCATTTCTCTGTTTAGTGATGTTGAACATTTTTTCATATGCTTGTTGCCCATTTGTTTGTCTTCTTTTGAAAAATATCTATTCATGCGCCTAGCCCACTTTTTAATGTGGTTAATTGTGGGTTTTTTTATTGAGTTGGTTGAGGTCCTTGTAAATTTTGGATATTAGTCCCCTGTCAGATATACAGTTTGCAGATATTTTCTCCCATTCTGCAGGTTGTCTGTTCACTCTATTCATTATTTCTTTTGCTGTGAAGAAGCTTTGTTGTTTAATTAAGTCCCATTTGTCTATTATTGTTTTTGTTGCCTGTGCCTTTTTGCATGTTAATATTTTATTAATAACCATTAAGTATAAAAATTTTAACACAGGAATAAATGATATATTCACTCTCTCATATTACTTTACTGATAAACTATGGAAAATGTTTTGTGAGGTCCCTAAGACCATCACCAGATTTGGTGGTTTACTAGGAGGACTCACAGGACTTAAAATATAGTTATACTCTCAGCTATGATTTATTACAGTGAAAGGATACAAAGTGAATTAGTAAAAGAGAAGGCCCATGGGATAAAATCCAAAGGAAACCAGACATAAGCTTCTGAGAGTCCTCTTCCCTGTATAGTCCCACAGGACTTGATTAATTCCTACAGCAATGAATTGTGATGACATGTCTACAAGAAGCTCACTAAAGACTCAGACCCCCCAGTATTTATTGGGGTCTAGTCATATATTGCCTATGCTTTTGAGGTCTTAGTAATGAATTCTTTGCCTAGACCAATGTCCAGAAGAATTTTCCCTTGGTTTTCTTCTGGTATTTTTATAGTTTCAGGTCATACATTTAAGTCTTTAATCCATCTTGAGTTTATTTTTGGTGAGAGAGAGGGGTCCAGTTTAATTGGTGAGAGAGTGGGGTCCAGTTTAATTCTTTTGCATGTGGCAATCCAATTTTCCCAGCACCATTTATTGAAAAGGGTGTTCTTTCCCCAGTGTATGTTCTTGTCTACTTTTTTAAAGATCAGTTGACTATAAACATGTGGCTTTATTTATAAATAAATAAAAAATGAGTTCTGTATTCTGTTCCCTTGAGCTATGTGTCTATTTTTATCAATATACCAGTACCATGCTGTTTTGATTACTGTAGCCTTACAGTATAATTTGAAGTCAGGCAATGTGATGCCTCCAGTTTTGTCCTTTTTGTGTAGGATTGCTTTGGCTATTTGGGCTCTTTTTTTAGTTCCATTTGAACTTTGGAATTGTTTTTTCTAATTCTGTAAAAAATGATGTTGGTATTTTGATAGGGATTGTGTCAAACCTGTAAATTGCTTTAGGCAGTATGGTCATTTTAAAATTAGTTCTTCTAATCCACGAGCATGTGATGTTTTTCTGCTTATTTGTTTGTGTCATCCGTAACTTCTTTCATCAGTTTTGTAGTTTTCCTTGTAGAGATCTTTCACCTCTTTGGTTAAATACATTCCTAGGTATTTTATTTTTTGCAGCTATTGCAAATGGGATTTCCTTCTTGATTTGGTCCTTAGCTGGATCGTAGTTGGTGTATAGGGATGCTACTGATTTCTGCATGTTAATTTTGTATCCTGAAACTTTACTGAATTCATTTATCAAGTCTAAGAGTTTTTGGTGAAGTCTTTAGTGTTTTCTAGATATAAGATCATATCATCAGTGAACGGACAACTTGACTTCCTCTTTTCCAATTTGAATGCCTTTTACTTTTTTCTCTT
Organism: Propithecus coquereli; assembly: GCF_000956105.1. Classification (NCBI taxonomy): domain Eukaryota; kingdom Metazoa; phylum Chordata; class Mammalia; order Primates; family Indriidae; genus Propithecus; species Propithecus coquereli. The sequence goes on from NW_012154840.1 coordinate 5,020,212, forward strand.
GCCTAAATTATCATTTTTTAAATAGATAAGGACATATTTTTTAACCACAGAAGAAAAATCACACCTACAGAATAATCATAACTTTGAATGTTATTAGCAGGGAGGGTATTTGTCTATGGGAAAGGAAAAGAAAATTAGTAAATAAGCAGTCCAGACCAGACATGAGCTGTATATCAGTGATTATAAGGCAAATAAATAATTCAGCCTTAGAATTGATCAATTTAGTTAGAAGGAGAAAGAGTCAGGTAAGCCTCTAACTAGATTGCCTGACCATTTAGTTGACTAAAGAGTCATTTAATGAGATAAGTGAGATAAATATTTATGTTCAGCTAGTGTCTGACATAGTATGCGCTCAAAATTTAATTTTATATTATATTATCATTACTATTACTATTTTTATTAATTTTTAACATTGAGTTGACATAGGATACCTTTTAAGAGCTATGAAGAGGGTGTTACAATCTATGCACACTGCTACCTTGAAAATGTGCTTGCCAATAGGCCCTTATAATTGAGGTAGAAAGACAAAGTATATTGGGTTTGATTATAAAGTAATAAATATTTGCTTTAAAAATCATTAGTTACATATTGTTTCCTTCCAAATTGGTGATTTTAGGAAACTTATATTATTTTCATAAAACTGCTACTACTTAAAAGTGTTTTTAGAACTCTTTGAGATTATCTCCAGAGTCTGCAGTTTGTTGCTCAGAATCTACTTTGAGATGACAGGTCTTTATCCTTTGAGGGTGGAGCAGCTACGTCATTTGGAACCAAGTTCATGATTTCTAGGCTAAATTCTTTTTTTTTTTTTTTTTTTTACCTGGAAAGTTTTTAATACAAAGCCAAAATCTCTCTCTATGACTTCAACCCACAGAGCATTTACTTACGTTATGATCCTTTGCTTTACTACAAGACTCCATGCCAGATTGCTTTAAAGGATGAATTTGCTCTAGGTGGAGAAAGACAGAAGGGGAACATGCTTCTGTGCTAAAGTACCAGGCAAAGAGAAAATAGAATCTCTTAAAGATACTTCTCAAAATGGGCCAACCTCACACTGACACACACACACACACACACACACACACACACACACACACTCAGCAGCACATTTTTATTAGATGGAGGGTAACTAGGGGGGTGGTAACAACTGGCAAGCACAGCCATGCCACAGAGGAGAGAAGGCATTCCTGGCTGTAGGAATAGGAAATTATGAAATCCAAGGGTCAAGGTCTCCTGCTTAACTCTGACTACCCAGGAAGGTCCTCTCCTTGGCACCCAATATGACCAGTGCTGGCATATTGCAGGTCTGTAATAGCTAGTTCAATTTGGCCAACAGTTCTTCCAGTTCTGGCCGAGCTTTGAACCTTCCCTTGAAGTCTTCTTCAGTGTACTCCCTCACTGACAATCTGACTCCTTCAGGAAGATTGCTTTGGATTATTTCCAAGAAAATCTCTGCAAACGTAGCACTCAAACCGCTGATCTGAACCACTCGCTCATGAGTGGTAAGGACTGAGTCCAGGACCATTTTGCTGCCTTGATCTGGCAGCCGCATCACCTCCATGGTTTTGGTAGGCATCGCATAACTTTCTTCAACTTTAACGGAGAGATCGTTGCAGAGGTTGTGAACATATTGGGCATAACTCTCTGCCAGGGTCATGTCATAAGCAGTCAGGTGAATGTTTAAAACACCATATTCATAATCTGTCCCCAAATTAATGGCTTTCACTTCTACTTTTCCCCTCTTCTTCTTGGGCTCTTGTGCTTTAATTAAGTGCTGGTATCTTCCAATGCCATGGGTGGGCTTTGACCTGTAGTGCCGACTGGTACTCAGTAGAATGCCACCTGAAGAATAGATGGGATTCTCTCTTGAAGTTCTAAACCTTAAGAAGGAAAAGCCTTGCTTAAAAATGATATCGTTCCTCAGGCACAGCACCTTTTCCAGGGTTCGGCTCATCCTTTGCTGCTGCAACCTCTAACTGTGCAAATCGAAGGTCCGCCACACCAGCTGCGGTCCCTGGGCGTCTGAAAACACTGACGGAACGGCCTTGATCTGGTCCAGTAACGATATCCGACCGAGACTCACTCAACTCCCACAGCACCTTGGTTCCCTAAATTCTTTAAAAAATAGAACAGAACACTTGTATATATGCAGGTACTTGCATTTGTTTTCTTTTTATGGGGGATGGGGAACTACATCTATTTTATTATTAAGGAATCCACTTCTATGATTGTCATGAAGCCCAGCCTGAGTTAACAGTAGTAAGTTCTGGAGTTAACTACATCCTGCTCTGAATTTGCTGGTTTCAATCCCTGTCTTCTGTCTTGACCTCAGCTGAAACCCCAGACTCATGAGGCCTCAATCCCTGCCCTCTTATTCTTGGCAAATGGCAAAGCCAACTACATAGGAGGCTTTTTCAGAGGAAAAAATGACTTTGTCTTCCTAGAAGATAAACCTTCCACTTTGCTTTATGAGGCAGATAGCAGCCCCAGACCACGGACAGGCTGGGGCCTATACAGGCCTTAGTAGGTTTGTTTTCTAAAGATAAATTCATTTTAATTACTTTATGGGAACACTATATATATATATCTACATTGAAATGGGACATTCTGAATTTTCTAGTTCCATCCTCCTCACCTAGTACGGGATCCTTGCCTCCAACAGTTCTGATGAAAACAGCTGATTACTTTGTAAGACATATTAGTCCATTGTTAACCAGTTATATTGTTAGAAAAACTTTTTATAATTAAATGAGACAAGATGTTGGCAGGTGCCCAATCTGGTACATGGAACTATAGTAAATGCATGATAAATGTGTATAACCTGTTTATGTAGCTTTAAAATGCACTTCCTTCAAACTCTACCTTCTGGAGCAACAAAGGTTAATTCTTAATTCTTCTTCTATATAACAAAGCTTTAATTATTTAAAAATATATTTACTTGATGTATCCCCAAAATATCTCTCCTCCAGGCCAAACACCCTCAGGTCCCTCTGTCATCCTTACATGTCAGGATTTCTGGACAGGATACACTTGAAACAGGTAATAATACAAGATGGTGTTATCATAAGGGAGAAATGAGAGGTACCAAAAACTAGTAAATAGTCCATAGGTAGGATATACATAGACCTGAATGATCTTGAGAAGATTTTGTGGTGGGGTGGAATTTATACTGGGCCTGAAAATTTAAGTGGAATTTGGGTAGACTGAAAACAGATTGGAGTACATCCCTTCAGTGAGGCGAGGGGGCTTTTGAACTTGTCCTGTACAGTGATGGGTATGTTTATTATTTGTTCTATCTTCTTGGAGTAGAGGGTTTGAAAACAAACCCTAAATGAAAGGGAGGGAGACAAAATTGAAGATGGTCTCACCCTTTAAAGCTGGGCTCTTTGGCAAGCAGCTGTAGCAATTGAGGGTGGCTGGGAGGAGAACCAGTGGTTTCTGGCAAAGTAGAGCCTTTAGCTTTGGGAAAGGAGATACTAATTACAATGGATGCTAATTGTTTCTATTTGAAAATTCTTGTGGTGGTTTTTCTGAAAACACTTATATTAAGTAAGCATTAGGTGAGTAACTAAAATTGCTGCTGGTAACCAGTAAAGAATCTTCTTTACTACTAGTGTGGAAAGACTCAGTTGCATAAGGAAATTAGCTTGATACCTCCTCTTCTATTATACTATTCTTGGGAACTAATAAATGGGAATGTTTTAAGAGAGAAGGTTATAATTAGGGCTTAGGGGGTTTGGTGTGTAGTTTTTTCCTCTTCGGATTTTTATGTTTATTTTTAAGGGAAGGAGGAAAGACTCAATTTTTGTCAGTGGTCAGAAAACTCACCATATACATTGTCCACTTTAATTATTGAATTATATCACAAGTAGGTTTGTATGATATTAAAATAGCACTGTGTATACTGGGAGCAGTAGAACTTGGTTCACTTTTTACTTGACTGGCCACATACTGTATATACTTAGCATATACACTCTCCCTTTCTTGCTTGCTCATTATCCCCTTTGCCGGCAGCCCCTCCGTATACCTTGAGCTCTTGATCTGTATCTATTATACACCAACATGCTTGAATGTTTTGATTGGGGTTTCTAGTCCCCACCCCAAACAAGGACATGCAATGTGAGTTATTTGAACAGTGTTTCATTGGAGACCTTGTCTTTTTTTTTGGAAACAGCTCCTTTATTCTTGTTTATTTTTGAGCCATGTGTATCCTCATAGTAGATTGTCCATTTGCTGAAGGGGGAAACAAGGCAAGGAGTGTGAATATTTTATTCCATAGAGAGGATCCAAATGTCATTCTGAAGTAGGCATTGAACACCTACTATGTAAGAGTGATCTGTAA
>NW_012154840.1:5025938-5033890 GCF_000956105.1 Propithecus coquereli
TGTTTTGATACAGGCATACAATGTGAATTAATCAAATCAGGGTAACTGGAGTATCCATCACTTCAGAAATTTAACATTTCTTAATGTTGGGAACATTCCATTTCCACTCTTTTAGTTATTTTAAAGTGTACCCTAACTTATTGTTGATTATAGTCACTTTTTGTGCTATTGAATATTGTTCATTACATCTATCTAACTATATTTTGATTACTTCTTCCATCTACAATGAGCACTACACTCTTCTTTTTCACCACTTATTTGGAAAACACACACATGCGTGCACATACACATACATATTTATAGACAGACAACTGTGTTATGCCATTTAAATAAGACATCTCTGTGCTTTCTCATAAACTCAGGGTTTATTTTTTTCTTTCAATGTCTGATTTATTTCTTCTTCTTATAAGAACTTGAGCTGGTAGTTACATATAACAGTTGTCCCCCTGGATGACTACTCTCTGATAGCCTGACCCTTTCATTTTAGGACTTGTATTGCTGCTCTTGTTTTCCTTTATTCATAGTGGTCTGCTCATCTTTTTTCTGGTGTTTGCAGTTCTGCCTTTGTAGATGAAAAAGAATCTTGGAAAAACTGCAGAAATGGTAGGAGTAAAGGGGAGCAGAACAAGACAGTGAAGAGATTCTTATTCTATTGTCCATTACCCTTCTGTTGGAGGGGCTGAACTGTAGCATGTGACAAAAGCAGGAAACAAAAATTATAACTATACAGTCTGCTTCTATTAGGAGGTAATTAATATTTACTTACCTCTTGGGTAGCTAAAATGAGAATCTGGTCAGTGTAAGAGACATGAAAAAGATAGTTCTTAACATTTCCTGGCATATAAAACTGTTGGAATGTGTAGAAGATTAGAGGAAAATAAATGTCTGTCCTGCCTAAAGCTATTATATGTTGCCTTTCCTAGATAATTGCACAAGGTGGAGTCCCAGCATGTGTAGGTGTTGTCAGTCATGAATGCTTTAGTTTTAGATGCATAAGAGAAAATAAGGTCCCCAATGAGGATTGTTGGCCGCTGATTCCATAGCACAAAATGAAGAAAGATTAAATGAAGGAAGAGTTCAGGGGCTGTAGTAAAGATGAGATTTTCCATTCCTCTTTAAGGCTAGGATAACAAAAACCTCAAAATAACACTACTGTCAGGCAGTGGCTTGTTGCCCCAAGAGACTTTAACTTAATTTATTGTTCCACAGTTGCCTGATAGGCTGGAAGACCACTAAAACCAGAAGCAATCATAAGCCATTTTATCTGTGAGGTAGAGGCTATTACTATTATTTAAAGTCTGCTCTTTTTGAGAAGCAATCATATGCCAAGAAGCAAGGGATGATCTGAAATCGTACAGCAAGTTGCTAACATTTATTTTATGACAATGCCAACCTAGACTTCCACCTTCTTTCCTATTGAAAGTCTTGAGTAGGTTGGTCAATTATATGGTGATGAGCAAGAATGTTTTAACTTCTACTAGATACCTGTAGCACAGCATTAGATTTGGAATCTTTGAAATGTTGTAGCACTTGGAACTTTGTGTGGTGCATATTCCTACAACCACTCTGTCATTTATTCCAACAAACACTATATACCTTCCACTGCAGTTTAAGCCCTGTTTTCTTTTCTATCCTCATTTGAGATTATTAGCTAGCCACACTCCTACCCGTCCTTTTGTCTCATCCTAAACAGGTTAAAAACCTTTCCAATTAAAGAAAGATTTTTCTCTCTAAACACCCACCCACCACCTTCTTTCTCTACTCCACAACCTTCTCTTTTCCATGCTAAAAGATACAAGTAACTTAAACCTATCTCCAACTCTTATTTTATATCATTGTCTGTAGTTTTCTTTCCATATTCTTAATTCCTTATTGAAGGTGCGGTACAGGACATGCTATTTTTTCCACTATGTAAGTAAGAAACTATATATGCACCAATTATATGGAATATCTCTATTTTCATTTGGTTCTCCACACATAAAGGCAATAAAACAAAAATATCTCGGGAATCGTTTTTCTTTCTTACGGGGATACAGTGGAGAGGGATCTGTTCTGATTTATTTCTGGTCTATATCCAGTGGTGTATTGGAACTGGTTCGCATCAGCTCTTGATAACCAATTGTGCATATCTCTTCCTAACTTCAAGTTCATGTTCAGTGATTAGTAGCTTGAAACTGGCCATGGTGAAAGTATTTAATCCATGGAAATCAGCAAAGCCAACAGATAAGTTTTCCCCACCCCTCAAGCTTGTTGTTAAACTTTTACCAGCATACAACTGACTGTTCATAATTATTCTTGATTAGAAAGTTTATCTTAAGTACCTGTCTGCTTCTAGTACTTTGTGAGCATGGTCAAAAAGTAGTTACAAGAAGTTACATATATCTGTATCTACCTATATGTCTCTGTCTATCTTCAGATTTGAGTCTGGATGATATAAAACCAGGCATAAGGATTCAGGCAAGTAAGAATTATAATGTAAGTGGACAGGGCTATCTGCAACCCAAACGGTATATCTTTAAAACTGTATCAGTAGTTTCAGTGGGTCAAGGATAACTGCTGTTTAACTGAGCAGGTAGACATTAGATACTGACAATGAGTTAATTTTTTTAAAATAAACTCCTCTTTATTGCAGACAATTCAGGCATGGGTACATGGAAGAAGCTGTATTGCAGATTTTATACAGGATGGTTTAAGAGGCAGCACATATCTACCTCTCCCTCAGTCCCACTTCCCCAAATACACACCAGCCTAGAGATCAGTCCCACTGAAATCTCTTGAGCATGCTGTCCTTGAAAACAGCACACCACCCAGCACCATGCCCAGTGCAGCTAGGCAACCTGTGGGGTCTGAGGAAATTCTTAGCCTCTACCCATAGTGGGACATAGGGAGGGTATCCTTTTATAGGTCAGGCTTAGCTGTGGTGCCCTCACCAATCCTAAAACCCCTAACAGGGCATTGACCCAATTCCTGGGTTTGGTTCTAGCCTACAGTTGCTATCTTGCTACTAGGTTTATACCATCCACAGGTCTCAGGGCTGAGGAGCTAGATTTGTACTGGGCAAGGCCTCTGTCCCCAAAACTGAGAGGCAGAAACTACCCTAATAGCTAAGACTTCCTAGGATTTGAAGACAGGTAGAGTGTGTGTGCTGAGGAAGGAAATAGAGGGAGGAGACATGGAAATGTCCTGCAGAGGTCTAAGGGGTGAGAACTCCTAGAGGATGAATCCCTTACACTCAAACTGCCTTCTTCCATAGCTCCAAGTCTACAACCCAACTGTGTCTGGCTCTGTGGGCAACAGACTGGCTCTTCTGGGCACATGCTTTTGGGCAATGATACCTGAACAGGTGGTACAGGATCTCAGCTGCTTTCTGCTTGGCATGGGGTATGTGGGGCACCCTAGATGTCATCCTGACCCCTCTGGGGTTAGAGCAGGCCTCTCCCTTGATAATGCTAAGACCTTAGCCCACAGGGCCTTAACTTGATGGGCCATTTTTGCCACGGCCTCTCCAGCTTCAATAGGTTTCAGAGTCTTCTCTCCTGCTACAACAACCCTGAACCTACTCAGGGCAGAGGTCACAGGAGGTATCAAAACTCACTGCAGAGGCTTCAGTACAAGGGAAGCTTTAGGCCAGCCCTGAGCTATCCCTACCTGCTTTCCCAAAACCAGGTGGGCTGGGGATGGAACTCTGCCCTCCAGGGCTTCTGAGAGAAGCTAGCTTGGAGTGCTGCTTCAGCAATTTTCTCCTTGCAACAGGTATTGCAGAGTTGGGGCTGAGGTGGGAGGGTGAGATATGAGAGACAGTGGGTCAGGGTAGTTACTAATGCCCAGCCAACAAGTAAACTAACTGAAACAATTTAAACTGTTAAGAAAATTTTCATGGTTTTATTGTATCAGGAGGCATTGAAACATCTGAATAAATCAATATCTGGACAGTGAGGCAGCTGCTTTCTCCTTCACTTCTTTGGGTTACTAGAGCAACTTGTCAGTAGATTAAATAAAAGGACAACTTTTTGCATTACTTAAGTCTTTCCAAGGCATGCGCTGGTACAACACAAACTTCTCCTATCAGATGCAACCAGTTCAGTGTCCAAACATTATGTACAACACCTTGGTGGTAACAGTGCACTGCACCCACTCCCACCACAGCCCTGATTGCTTGTGTATGATATTTGGAGCATCTGGAGGAGTGTGAATAGATTGGGAAGAGGAGGAAACAGCGTGAGGGCCTGGCTAAGAGGTCAGCCGAAGTTGTGCAGAGCAAACCTGAACATGTCATTGGTGCAAACCCAAGCATCGTTGATGGAACATCTGTTGGAACTCCATGATGGGGTCTTCATCGGCCGTAAGCTGTCCCACAACCATGCTGATGATGCAGCTATCTGGTGTAGGCTGATGGTCCTGTGCCATGATGCTGTGCTGGATTTTCTGGAATGAAATGCTAGACAACTTCTCCACAATGGTAGCTTTCCCCTGGAACTGCTGTCCTTCCCATATAAGGCATGACGCATCGATATAAATTGCACCTAGTTGGGTTCTATCATTATCAAGTAACTGGTAGTCATGTTGAATGAAGCTGGATCCAGTCTGATCCCAAATTGGCTTGTCTCCCATTCTGGAGCATCATCCAGCCTCATTGAGACTTGAGGGGCAAGCACAATGGCGGCAGCAGTGGTGGCAACCCAGTGCAGTCTGCAACTGACTGTCAAGTTAAATGTTTATAATAAGCCTTTTTTAAAGATAGATGAGCCATCTGAGATGCTACATATTTGGACCCAAAGGATAATACTGGGAAGAATGAACCTGGTTCCATTATGATAGAATTTCTCTCCAAACTGCACATTATGTACAACAGACAATATGACCAAAACACTTTCTTATTCTGACGTTTGTTTTCTTGTGTCTCTGACACTCATATAAACAGCCCCTCTGCAAACGATTTCAGATTGCTATAGTATTCTCCAGAACAAATCACTCATAATCACCTTTATTTATGCATTGGAAATAAAGCTAGGATTAGAATATTGAACAATGACTATGCTGGTGGTTTGGGCTCTGTAGCTGCAACTGAGTGAAATTCTTCATTTATCTCCATGCTAATCTCCCAGCAGAAAGATCTGTGTTTCTGGCAATCCTAGGTCCTATCTTTGCCTAGAAATGTTTCAATAACTAGAATCTCTGTTGACCAGGATCAGTGTTCTTCACCCTTCCTGACAGGCCAGAAGAGTTATTCCAAGTAATGGAGGGAAGTCAAGTGGTGCTTTAGCCCACATAGCAGCAAGGTGCTATCTGTCATCCTACTTGCCTTGACAGCTTAGCAACCAACTTCATAGTCTGAGGTTAAGTCACATGTAGATTGAGCCAGACTAGGATGGCCAGAACCCTGAGACAAGTGAAATTCATAAAGAGTAAGGGGGAAGTAAATAGAAACACATCCAGGTAAGGGGATAGACAGAGGCGATAATCTGTAGGGAGATCACATAACAAGTAGTGGGAAGCCACACACAGGAAGATGCAAGAACAGGACATCTCAATTCCTAGGAGTACGGTGAGCACAAAACAGAACCTCAGTCTTGGAGAAACTGGAGTAGTGGACCGGGATTTAGTCACTGGATTTAGGACATAATAGAGATGGGTTGCAATGAACTGGGTAAGAATCTAGTTAATAGAACTAGGGCATCATGGTAGATTAGAGGAACCAATAGCTGGTTTGGATCTGTGCTTCTGAGTTCTGGATCCTGGAATACTTATTTACCCTACCTAGGGGATGAAATGATCTGACAACTGGAATGGAGTTGACCCTGCATGTTGGGGCTTGGCTTTAGCTGTGGGAATTAGAGGGTAGGAGTGAGTACGAATCAGAATTGACTACACCCACCAGTAGACAGATTCTCCTGTTACATGTTTCAGGCCCGCCCTCCTTATTGATTCACCAAGCAGCCTGCTGGTGGAGGGTTGGTAGATCTGACCTTTCACAGGGACTATATATGAAATATGCAAACTAGTAGTTACCTTGGCTTTAGTGCTGGTAGGCTTGTGATCAGTTAGCTTGCTTGGGCCTTGGCTGTTCTTATCAGTGAAAGGAAACAGATAGAGTGGACATTAATTTGCATTTATCTAAAAGAGATGACTTATACTAAGTGGGGTAGATGAATGGAAAGTATAAGGCATAGTGGCAAAGGTATGACTTAGCTTTCTTGGCAGATAAGTCCCTGGAGGTTAGGGTCCTATGTGTTTTGACTAATTTCATGCAGTACCATATTTGAAGAGGGATTTACTAAGTATATTTCATTAGGAATTAATCCTCCCAACAATAAATTTAATATTAGAATCGTGACCCTTCAGAACTGAAAGGAACCCTTAGAAATTCATCTAGTCCAATTTCCTTTATTTTAAAACATGCATGGCTATATAAATCAACTCAAAATGGATTAAAGACTTAAACATAGACCTGAAACTGTAAAACTGCCAGAAAAAAACATAGGGCGAAAACTACACTACATTGGTCTGGGCAATGATTCTTTGAATTTGACCCCAAAGGCACAGGCAACAAAAGCAAAAATGGACAAATGGGATTATATCAAACTAAAAAGCTGTTGCACAGCAAAGGAAATAATTAACAATGTGAAGAGACAACCTACAGATTGGGAGAAAATATTTGTAAGCCATACATCTGATAAAGGGTTAATATCCAAAATGTATAAGGAATTCAAACTACTCAGTAGCCAGGAAACAAATGACCCAATTAAGAAATGGGCAAGGGACCTGAATAGATATTTCTCAAAAGAAGATATACAAATGGCCAACAGATACATGGAAAAATTCTCAACATCGCTAATCGTTCAGGAAATGCAAATTAAAACCACAATGAAATATCACCTCACATTTATCAGAATGGCTGTTATCAAAAAGATGAAAGGTAAGTATTGGTGAAGATGTGGAGAAAACAAAATGCTGTACACTGTTGGTTGGAATGTAAATTGGTATAGTCATTATGGAAAATTGCATGGAGGTTGCTTAAAAAACTAAAAATAGAATTACCATATAATCCAGCAATCCTACTTCTTGGTATTTACTCAAAATATTTGAAATCAGTCAAGGTATCAAAGAGATATCTGCACTCCCATGTTCATTGCAGCACTATTCATAATAGCCTAGTTAGGGAATCAGGCTAAGTGTCTAAGAAGGAATGAATGGATACAAAAAAAATGTGGTGTATATACATAATGGAATACTATTTGGCCTTGAAAAAGAAGGAAATTCTGTCATTTGCAGTAGCATGGATGAACTTGGAGGACATTATACTAAGTGAAATAAGCCAGGCACAAAAGGACAAATACTACATGTTCTTACTTATATGTAGAATCTAAAACAATTGAACTTACAGAAGCATAGAGTAGAATGATGATTAGAGAAACTGAGTGTTGTGGGAAATGGAGAGATGATGGCCAAAGGATACAAAGTCTCAGGAGGAATAAAGTTATTTTTTGAGATTGTTGCACAGGGTGGTGATTATAGTTAATAATAGTGTATTGTACGTTTCAAAATTGCTAAGAGTAAATTTCAAATGTTCTTACCACAAAACATAAGTATTTGAGATGATATATGTGTTAATTAGCTTGATTTAATTATTCCACATTGTATTCATAAATCATAACATCACTTTGTACCCCATAAATATATAAAATCATAAATTGTCAATTTACAATAAAAATTTTTTAAAAAACAAGCCATATATGGACCCAGAGGCTCAGAGAGGGATGTAACTTGCCCAAGGTCACACAAAGGAGTTAGAGACAGAGCCTGATCCAGATCAGTGGTTCTCAAATTTCTGTATGTACCAGAATCACCTGGAGAGCTACTAAAGAACACAGAGGCCTAGATTTGTAGAAGTAGGATAGAGCATGAGCTTTTGTAACCCAACTAAGCTCCTCAGGTGATTCTGATATCTACCA
>NW_012154840.1:5033940-5047167 GCF_000956105.1 Propithecus coquereli
TTTGTACCCCATAAATATATAAAATCATAAATTGTCAATTTACAATAAAAATTTTTTAAAAAACAAGCCATATATGGACCCAGAGGTTCAGAGAGGGATGTAACTTGCCCAAGGTCACACAGAGGAGTTAGAGACAGAGCCTGATCCAGATCAGTGGTTCTCGAATTTCTGTATGTACCGGAATCACCTGGAGAGCTACTAAAGAACACAGAGGCCTAGACTTGTAGAAGTAGGATAGAGCATGAGCTTTTGTAACCCAACTAAGCTCCTCAGGTGATTCTGATATCTACCAAAAATTCTTCTAGACTGATCTAGAACACATTTCTTCTAGATTGATTTAGAACACATTGATTTCTGTAAACATTTGTTATTTCAGTGCTTATTCTACCATGTCGTTCATTCTGTCAGTACAGGCCATAATGGCATTTGTTTTTGTTTCAAGGCTATATCTGAAACTGAGAGAACCTTGTGTCACCACCACTGCTCTGGTTGTCCAAATTAATCCTTTATCTTCTGTTGTACTATGTAGGAAGGACACATAATTCAATCCTGAAAGAACTACACCCGTCCTCAAAGTTAGGAAGATGGTTAATATTAATACATTTCTAAGATTGAGTGTTATATTGTATGGCATAATTTTAAAGTGCTGCAGGAGTTTGGGAGGCAGGGAGGAGAATGACCTGACTCAAGGAAATGGTACCTGATGGGTAGTTGTGGGAAATAAGGAGAAGACTATAAACAACGTTTGTATATTGCAAAGTATATAATGAAGATGCAGTGTAGGTTAGCGAGTGAGGTCTGAACTGATAATGGTGGTTTGGGGTTGGGTTCTCAGCTTTCCTGGACTGGCTAAGATATCTTAATTTCTTTGTGTTCCTTGGATTTTCCGTCTAAATATCTTATAACAGCAATCGTGGTTCCCCACCTTACCCTTAGGGATATTTGGAAATTAATGAGATATTGTCAGCTAGCCTTTTTTTAGCTCTTTCAATCCAGGTGCTCCAGACCTGTGGCATTACTATTATGCCCCAGAGGTATCTTTCTTAGATTTTGTTGTTCCTTGGAGTGCTGTTGCATCTTGAACAGAACACTTCTTTTATACTCAATATAGAAACTTGCCCTAGGAATTGAATGGTATAAGGATCAACTGCAAGGGAAGCAATTCAGCTTTGGTAGAGAAAAATGAATATTTCTCTAAATATTTAACTAATATTCTTTAAAATACAACTCTAAATGTGTACAGTTGATATAAGTGGGCTTTTCCCTTAATTTTTAAATTTTGAAATAATTTCAGACTTACAGAAAATTTGCGAGAATAAATTGTACAAAGAATTCCTGTATATATCTTACCCAGATTCCCCAAATTATAACATTTTATCCCATTTACTTTATCCTTCTTCCCTCCTCCCATCTATTTTCTCATTCATAATCTTAAACAGTATTCATTCTGCCCTCTTCCTTTTTCTTTCTCTTTGTCTCTTTGCCTTTCTTTCTTTCTCTCCCCTTTTTTTCCTGAACCATTTAAGAACAAGTAGCATACATGGGATCTCTTTAGACTCCCAAATACTACAGTGTATATTTGCTAAAAACAAGATAATTCTCTTTCATAACCACACTACTACTATCAAAAACAGAAATTTCATCAATTGTCACAATAACATTCTTTACAGAAAAGGAAATCCCAAATCATGTGCAGCATTCCGTTGTCACAACTCTTTAGTGTCCTTTAACCCAGAATGGTTCCTCCGTCTGTCTTCGTCTTTTACGACGTTTACTTTTTTGAAGAGTACAGACCAGTTATTTTTAACAGCTTTATTAGCATACCATATAATTCATCCATTTAAAGCATACAATTCAATGTTCTTTAGCAGTGGTCCCTACCCTTTTTGGCATCAGGGACTGGTTTCATTAAAGATGATTTTTCCATGGGCCAGGGGGGTAGAGGGGAGATGGTCTCGGGATGATTCAAGGACGTTATATTTATTGTGCAGTCAAACCTCTCCGCTAATGACAATCTGTATTTGTACCCGCTCCCCAGCACTAGCATCACCACCTCAGCTCCGCCTCAGATCATCAGGCATTGGATTCTCGTAAGGAGCCACAACCTAGATCCCTTGCATGCACAGTTTACAGTAGGGTTCACACTCCTATGAGAATCTAATGTCCTGCTGATCTGACGGGAGACAGAGCTTATGTGGTGATGTGAGTGATGGGGAACAGCTGTAAATACAGATGGAACTTTGCTCACTGGCCCACTGCTCACCTCCTGCTGTGTGGCCTGATTCCTAATAGGCTGTGGCCCGGGGCCTAGGGACTGCAGTTATTTAGTATATTTATAGGATTGTACAATCATCACCACAATATAATTTTAGAACATTTTTGTCCTCAATAAAAGAAAACTATAACCCATTAGCAGTTATTCCCTACCACTTGTGATCCTAGATAACCGCTAATCTACTTTCTTTATATATTTGCCTATTTTGGGCATATCTCATAAATAGAATTGCATAATATGTGGCCTTTTGTGTTTGGCTCCTTTCATTTGGCATAATGTTTTCAAGGTTCACCTACGTTATAGCTTGCACTTCATTCCTTTTTATGGCTGAGTAATGTCCCGTTGTATGACTATACCATATTGTTTATCCATTCATAAGGTGAGGGACATTTGGGTTTTTAAAACATTTTGGCTATTGTGAATAATGCTGCTATGACCATTCATGTATAGGTGTTTCTGTGGACATATGTTCTCAATTGAGCGGAATCGCTGGGTCTCATGGTAACTTTAACTTTTTAAGAAACCTCCAAACTGTTTTCTAGAGCAGCTGATGACTAATGATGTCTAATGTCTTTTCATGTACTTATTGGCCATTTGTATATCTTCTTTGGAGAAATGTTTATTCAAAGCTTTTGTCCATTTTAATTGATTTATTTGAATTTTTATTGTTGAGTTGTAGGTATTATTTATATATTCTGGATACATGTCCCTTATCAGATACAGGATTTGCAAATACTTTATCACATTCTGTGGGTTGTTTCTCCATTTTTGGTGGTGTCCTTTGCAGCACAAAAGTTTTTAATTTTCAAGTTCAATTTATCTATTTATTCTGTTGGTGCTTGTGCTTTTGTTGTCATATCTAAGAAATCATTGTCAAACCAAGGTCATGAAGATTTGCTTCTGTGTTTTCTTCTGAGGGTTTTGTAGTTTTAGCTCTTCCATTTAGGTCTCTGATCCACTTTGTGTTAATTTTTTATATATGGTGTGAGGAAGGGGTCCAACTTCGTTCTTTTGCATGTGAATGTTTAGTTTTCCTAGCACCATTTGTTGAAAAGACTCTTCTTTCCTCCATTGAATGGTCTTGGTACTCTCGTCAGAAATCAGCTAATTGTAGTGTAAGGATTTATTTATAGATTCTCAATTCTATTCCATTGGTCTGTAGTCTATTCTTGCACCAGTACTGTACTGTCTTGATTACTCTAGCTTTATAGTAAGTTGTGAAATCAGGAAGTGTGGGTCCTCCAATTTTGTTCTTTTCAAGATTGTTTTTCACTATTCTCAGTCCCTTGCATTTCCTTATGAATTTTAGGATAAGCTTGTCAATTTCTGCAAAAAAGCCAGCTAGGACTTTGGTAGGGATTGTGCTGAATCTGTACATCAGTTTGGGAAGTATTGACGTCTTAATATTAAATCTTTTGATTCCTGAACATGGAATGTCTTTCAACTTATTTATATCTTTTAAAATCTCAACGTTTCGGAGTTTCAATGTAAAAGTCTAGCACTTCTTTTGTTAAATTTCTTCATATTTTATTCTTTTTGGTGCTGTTGTAAATGGAATTGTTTTCTTAATTTCATTTTTGTAATGTTCATTGCAAGTATATAGAAATACAATTGCTTTTCAAAACATTGGTCAATGTCCTACAATATTGCTGAACTCATTTATTTGTTCCAGTATTTTTAGTGGATTTCTTAGGATTTTCTATGTATATTATTATGTCATCAGTAATGAGAGATAGCTTTATTTTTTCCTTCCTGATCTGAATACCTTTTTTTTTCTTCTCTAGTTGCTCTGGATAGAAATTCCAGTATAATGTTGAATTAAAATGGAGTGAGTGGACATTGTTGTCTTGTTCTTGATCTTAGGGGGAAAACATTTAGTCTTTTATCATTAAGTATGACATTAACTATGGATTTTTTGTAGATGCCCTATTTTTTCAGATTGAGGAAGTTTCCTTCTATTCCTAGTTGGATTGAGTGTTTTTATCATGAAAGGGTGTTGAACTTTGTCAAATGCTTTTTCTACATCTGTTGAGATAATCATGTGGTTTTGTACTTTGTCCTATTAATATGGTGTATTACATTGATAGATTTCTTGGAGATTAAACCAACCTTGGATTCCTAGGCTAAATCCTACTTGGTCACAATGTGTAATCCTTTTTGTATGTTGCTGGCATTAGTTTGCTAGTATTTTGTTCAGGATTCTTGTGTGTATATTCATAAGAGATATTCAGACCAGTTATTTTTTTAAAATTTCTCTCAATTTGAAAAAAAAGTCTCTCAATTTGGGTTTGTCTGATGTTTTCCTGTGATTATATATGGATTATGCATTTTTGGTAAGCATACCAGAGAAGTGATATTATGTCCTTCTCAGTGTATTATATCACAAGATTCATATTGCCAATAAGTCTTATTACTGGTGATATTAATTTTGGTCATATAAGTGTTTCTAACACAGGTTCCTTGGGGTTTTCCCTGAGGCGAACAGTTATTTAGAGATCAGAGGAGTAGAGATATAGCTACATAAACAGGAGTTAGTCAATCTCTCAGGTTACCAGGGATAGCAGACTTTAAAAGTGGCTTTCCAATGGTTAATAACAATGTATTAAATTCTTGAAAATTGGGAACAGAGTAGATTTTGTGTTCTCACCACAAAAAAATAAGTATGTGAAGTAATGCATATGTTAATTAGCTTGATTTAGCCATTCCAAAATGTATACATATTTCAAAACAACATGTTGTACACAATAAATATACTGTATACAGTTTTTGTCAATTCAAAAAATAAGTAATTTTTAAAGTGGCTTTCCAAAGTGGTGATTACTGCTACTTTGTTATGTTGGATTGTCTAGGAAGAGTCATGATGATCATACCAACTCTCTGGAGTAGTGGGTATATCATTGGGGAATATAGCCTAAAGAATGAAAGCTCTGGAATCTGGTTATTTGGATTCAAATTTTAACTCTGCAATTTATAATTGTGTGAACATGGGTAAGTTACTTAACCTCACTAAGACTCGGTTTTCTGACCTGTGAGAGGGCTAATTTTAGTATGCACCTCATACGGTTTTTGTGATGAGTACATTAAATGTTGTTGAGTGTTTGGTTTGTAATAAAGACTTAAATGTTAGCTATTGATGATATGAAAGTAAATTTATGGCATCTGGCCCACAGGCCAATAAAAATAAGCCCATTTTAATCTTGGAAATAAATGTCATAGATTGCTGACCCCCACCCTGTCCTGAGTCTTTCAGCTCCCTTCTCTCCCAGGTTTTTGTGTCTAGTCTGATAGTAAGGATATCCATATTTTATAAGATAACTTTTAGGAAGAAGTGTCCAGAATTTGAATAGGGTGAATATTTTAAGGAAGTTTAGAAAAAGATACATAATTGGTATAAAGATGACTTGTTACCAATTTTTAATCCCTGTAAATTTTATTAACTTTTTTATTTTTATTATTCCTCTGTCCTTGCATCCGGTCAATCTTGCTACTTGGATAATAAGAGGAAAGGGAGGAGTTTGAAAACTAATGAGTTAAATGAGGTTTTGATATAGTTTTCATTATTCATTTTCTCTCTGTCCCCTGTTATCTTAGGGTACTGAAAATTAGTTGTCTGTAGGAGTAATAGAAAACCAAGTGATGTGAAAGAAATGCCCTAGGGCATAAACAAAGGACTTTTTCTGCTTTCAGGAACCACTGACCCAGAATTCAGTCAGAGACCAAATAAAAGTCAAAAAGCAACTTATTTTAGTTATAGATTTTTGTAGTTTTTTTTTCTCATAAAATCTACATAGGGACAGACTCACCTGATTTTTTAATTATAGAACAGGAGTCAAGGTAAGTATAACACATAATTTATATGTTCTTTACTTTTCTATCATGGCCAGTTAAAGGATAGAGAAGAAGAAGAAAGGAGTGGGGGAAAGAAAGAAGATAATGTTGGGAAAGAAATGGAAGAGGTATAGGAAGAGAGGACAGAAAAGTGTCCATCTTAGAAGAGACAAACAGGTGTTTTCTACTAAAGCACAGGAGACTGAAGGTTAATATTTCTAGTGTGTAAGATCACCTAGAACTAAAGAGACTAGGACTATTATTATTAGGAAAATGGAGTCATAGAAAAGATTAAAGATGCTAGAGTTGTTTACCCTAGAGTAGAGAAGACTAGGAGGAGGTGGCATGATTACTTTTGTTACATATCTTAAAGGCTTACAGGAAAAAATGAATTCGACTTCTGTTTTATGGCAGAAGCTATAGGGAAACAAAGTGTCTCAACATAGGCGAGCAATGGAATGGGATGGCTACTTTCAGGAGGTTGTGAGCACACTGTTCACTGAAGGTACTTTAGCATCAGATGGAACTTTAGTTTAGATGATTTTTAAGGTCTTCTTGACCCTGTGGTACCTGGACTGTTAAAGGAATCTGGTGTATTTTCTTTTACTGTTCATAAGTGATGGTTTGGAAAGCTTTCGTTGTGCCTTAGTTTTCTGGCAGGTGGGCTATGATGTTGTGTGATCTCTGTGATGGCTAGTGTAGTGTGGAGCTCCTTCAATCAGAACTGGCAGTTTAATGGCACAGCATTAAATGCTATAGTAATCTTCCATTCCTGTGAGTCTTTGTAGTAGCTAAAGACCAAAAGCCAAAAATAGCAAATTCATGAATTGAATTTCTGTTTAGCTTTCTATTCCCAACACTAATTATTTGTTTCACTGAGGGCTTTTGCCTAGATTAGAAGCCTTACTAAATAAAATATCTCTGAATCTCTCAAGTTCTTTTATTTCATACCAGTGAACTTTCGTATTCTAATACTGTCAATGAAGACAGAATAGGGTGAATAAGAATCAGTAGTATAAATGGACAAATCTGATTTCAAGTTGAACTTTCAAATGTATTAAAATGCGTTGTATAAGAAATCTATATAAAATACATTTAATGTATTAATGCTCCAGATTACATTATATTATCATTTAAGTCATTGGAAGAGTTTAATAGGTCACAGCAGATGGTATACTATCTTAGACCCATTTTCTTGCCAAGTTCTCAAATGCTGAAGAAAAGGAGTAAGTTACTTATGATATGGATATTTTGCTGTCATCCCTTCATACAAAAGTAAGAAATTTCAGGGTTAAGGATAACTCATTCAGGAATCTATGTTTACTGATGAGGTTTTAAAGACAATCATGCCATGTGAAAGGGGATGCACTTAAGCATGAGGATTATCAAAAATCATTAAAATGTTAATCTAGCTTTTAAAAGCAATGTTTTTATCTCTAAGTGTAAAGAGTGTGTTTGCTTATTCATTATCAATTCATTCTAAATAGAATAAATCATTTGGGACTTTTAGAAAGCAGGAATTCATCTTTTTCAATCTATAAAGGGAATGGTTGAATAAATTAGCCACAAAAGCCAATATTTTAGTTTCTTTTCATATTGACTGGTCTTAAAGTTCTTTTTTAAAAACTTACCTTAGATTTGTAAGATTCAAAGATGTGTTCATTTAACTTTAACACATGGATGATTTTGCTCTAAATAAAAATAGCATAAAGGTACATTGTTTTTGATGACAGGGATATTCCCAGTGTAGATTTGTGAGGATCTGTCCAGTTAGGGATACTCAATTTACACAAAATAGAGAGTAAGAGATACGAGAGTCAAAGGTAGTGAGTATTTTGGAGTTCGAAGGATTAAAAAGGTCATTATGGACTAGGATAGTTTAAGAAAACTTTTTAGAAATGGTAGGACTTGAATGGGATGGTGAAGGAAGACTAGAACTTAAAGAAAAGAATGGAATTCCCTGTGTGGTTAATGAATGGTGTTAAGATGCAGACAGAAATGGAAATACTGTCATATGGGGGAAGATGGGGAAAGCAGTAAGTGAAACAGTTTGTTAGAGGGTAAGAATTCATATTAAGGAGTAGTGGTACAGGATGTTAAAGTAAACTAGGGTCAGATGAAGTGCCTTAATGCCAGTGGGCAGTAAGAACCACTGGTTTTTTGAATAGGGAAATGAGGGCATGTGCAAAGGGATATTTTTTAAGACAGTGTTCTGCTAGCAGTGTGGGAAATGTTTTGGAGGCAAGGAGAGCAGCTAGAAAGCTCTTGCCTTAACCCAGCTGTGAGCCAATGAGACAATAACATAGGGTATTGCCAGCTTGTAAAAAGATGCAGGAGAGATATGACTTGGTAGCTCTATTAGATTTAGAGGACAAGAAATGGCCAAGTGCTGAAATAAAAAATTTTTTAAAAATAAAAATAAAATTTAAAAAAATGGGGGATAGACTTGCTTAAAGCTCTGACTCAGGTGGGGCAAAGACAATATACGCAATAAACATTTGTACTCCCATAATATGCTGAGATAAAAAATTGAAAAAAGAAAAGGGCAAGGATGATTCCTAGTCAGTAAGATTTGAAACCCTAAAATGATTGTGCCTTTGACAGAAATAAGGTAGTAGTTTTAATTCTAGCTATTCCCCACTGACCTTGAAAGGATTTATTTCAATTAGCTTTGGTACAGA
Source organism: Propithecus coquereli (assembly GCF_000956105.1). NCBI lineage: Eukaryota > Metazoa > Chordata > Mammalia > Primates > Indriidae > Propithecus > Propithecus coquereli. The sequence continues at coordinate 5,042,725 of NW_012154840.1, forward strand.
AAATAAAAAATTCATCATTTACTTTCCTGACGAAGCTGAAAAATTCATCTAAAAATGTAAAATATAAATCACTACTTTAATTATATACCTATGTAACTTCTAAAAATAAAGCCTGCATCTGTCTGAGTTATAAAGAATATATCAAACAAATGTGCATTCTTTATAGAAATATTGATTAAATTGAATCTTCCTGAGTGGTGATTTAAATTGACATGATTTATTCCATTAATGCAAAGATTTTGTGCTCTCTGGGGGTCTGTCTGGAAGGGTGAGGCAGCTCACTGACAGCAGGGACTGGAACATTGCCAAGCCAGTTCCAGAGTTCAGCCTACTTTGTTTAGAAATTAAAGCCAATAGAAAGTTCCCTGAGGTTCCATGACAACGAAGAATGTATGGGGTGTCACTTATGAATCAACACAGAGTTAAAAAGCAGGAAGCCAATTATATATTCAGTCTCACATTGTTCTGTAATTGTTTTGTGTTAATTATATATTCAGTTGTGGATTGTTGGCTAATTGGTTTGTGTCAATTACATATTCTTTATATTGTTGTCAAATTGTTTGCTTCATGTGCATCAGACACAACATTCCTAGGTAAACTGGAAGCTCCCAGGGATAGGGACTATGTTCCTCTTTTGTTTCCCCCAGTGAATAGCATGAGACCTGACACATACATGGCTAAGTGTTGAACTAGAATAAAGCACTTCAGAATATTTGAGTCTGGATCCATAGTACTATTGTGGACCTTTATAACACTTTAGATTCCACAATACTACCGTGAATGTTGACTTAGAACAGCAGCATGACTTTATATTCCTAATGGAGTTGTTTCCAAAGATACTGTTAGTGTACAATCATCCATGGATGATACATCCATGGAGGATACAAACTAGAAAGTAGAAATACATACTTACTTGTAAAATGAGAGGATCTGACTAATTAATGGCCTGTTCTTGGCTTTTCCACTTGGGTCTGCCAGTTAAACTCTCTGAGCTCAGAGTTTTCCTACCTGCAAAATGGGACCAGAATTCCTACCTTGCCAACTGATCGTGATGATTAAATACAATAACATATCAATATACTGACAGTACCAGTTCCTTAGAGTGAGAACAGGTAACCCGTTGTCCATTTTCTTGGGATGTGTTACAGGGATGACAATGAATCTGTCTTTCTGACAAATCTCTTCAGAAATTCTGATTATGAGTAAAAATATCCATGACTGATATTATGATACTAAAGTACTATCAAGCTCTGAAATGCTGTGATTATAATTTTTATGATCCCTTTTCATGTGTATTGTGTATTGACGTTTAGAGTAAACAAAATGTTTTCACAACCTTTATCTCATTTGACCCTCCCAACTGAAATAAGTGCATGAAAAGCTTTAATTTATTTATTGATCTCTTAATATATGCTAAATGAGCTCTTAATATATACTAAATGAATACATGTGCTCAATAAAACCACTGAGTACTGGTGATGCTGCTGACACATCAGTGATACAGATGAAAATTCCTGCTCTCATGGTGGATTAAACTCTTGAATGAAGAAACCTGGATTCTAGTTCTGATGTAGCAACTAGTTCACTATTTGTGAGAGAAAATGTGTGTATATATTCATGTATGCACATGTGCTTAACAAGATGCTTTTACAAGATGCTTATTGTCTCGAATAGAACACTGGTTTCCATCCTACCCATTGTCAAGGTTCACAAAACTCATCTTTTTCTTTTTTTTTACATTTCAAAATATTAAGGGGGTACAAATGTTTTTGTTACATGGATGCATCACGTAATGCTTAAGTCAGGGCTTTTAGTGTGCCCATCACCAGAACAGTGTCCCTGATAGGTAAGTTTTTATCCCTCACCCCCTTCCCACCCTTACCCCTTCTTAATTTCCAATGTTCTTTACAACTCTTCATATGTGTACCCATTGTTTAGCTCCCACTTATTAGTGAGAAAATGTGGTATTTGTTTTCCCATTCCTGAGATACTTCACTGAGGATAATGGTCTCCAGTTCCATCCAAGTTGCTGCAAAGAGAAAAGAAAAAAAATGCCATTATACGATAGAGTACTAGTCAGCCATTAAAGAAAAAAAGAAGAAAAAAAAAACTCGTCTTTAGAATGCATAGAATTGCTCTGGTCTCTGTTTCGTGGCACCTGTGGGCAGCTCTTGGAAAAGCACCTTGTGTTAAGGAGGCACCTGTGGACAATTATTTATCCTTTTTCTCAGCATGTTATTTTATACATCTGCCTTTTGTTTTGCTTTTTGTTTTCCTTAAAGTTTGAACTTAATGCAGAGTAAGTAATGAGGAGGCTCTGAATCATTCATTTGCTTTCTGTCTTTTTGTTTAATTAAGCCTATGCCATTTCATGACTGTAGCTCCTTAAAGAATCTCAGTTGACTGAAATATTTATTTCTAAGTGTTTTCTCACCTCTCTTCTTTAGCCTCACATCCTCCCTAGGAATTTTGGGCCTGATATTATAATTGCTGTTTGACAGCAGAAGAAACTATGGTATAAAGAGTAACTATTAATAGGTAGGCCAATATTCTCTGGGATTCAAAAGCAGTCAGTGTTACTCTTAGACATATCTTTGTTCACTAGAGCAGGTTTTCCCAAATTAGCTATCAATGACATTAGATGAAAAAGCTGCAGTTGCACTGAATGAACTTGGAGTCAAAAGACTATGGTCTCTGGTCTCAGTTCTGTCCTTTTATGACCTTGGACAAGCGTTTAAGTTCTCTGGGCTTCTATAAAATTCGGCAAATGATGGCTTTTCTTGAAACTCTCTTTCAAACTTTTCTACTCTTCAGATATCTTTCTCTAATCTTATCTTCTTTCCTCTGATTTTATTTTACTCAGATTTTCTTTCTTCCATTTCTTTTCCTCCTAAGACTTCCTGTTTATTGCAGTCCTGACTCCTATATTTTTGGCCTGCCCCTCCTCCTCTTGGTATCATATTGTCCTATGTCATATTTAACTGATAAGTTTCTTGCATCATCCTTGAATGAAGAGAAAGTGAGCCTGATTTGGCATCTTTACAAAGGATACTGCACCTTAATTGATTACTTGTCAAAAGAATATAAAATATTAAACACAATGAAAATTAAAGATCCTAAATAGGTTGGTAAGGATCTATTTTACTTTTAGGAGCTAACAAAGAAATTTATTTAAATAAACTTTTTAAGAAGAGGCTATCAAGCTAAAGAAACTATATATTAATTTGTTGTGGGGTGACACATGTATGTGTGTGTATAGGTTTAGTTAAGTCTAGATGGTGTTGTTTGGATATGATGTATAAATTGTGTATACCAAATGAGTTATTCCTAGTGATTAATAGTGAATAAAATATCTTCTGTTAGTTACTATTTACTGAGCTTGAATGCTAGAAGTACTGATAACATGAAACTCTCCTTCCTAACTCTCTCATGGTCCCATTCCGCCTTCTATCTAATCTTCACTAAATCATAGCAGCGTATTTTTCAGCAAATTATGATTTTGGCAATCTGGTTGGAGGGGGAAGGATTAATTGAATCACATAAATATTCTCTTTGAAGCTAGATTCTTCCTCCTTTTATGTTTGGATGTGAATTCATCAAATCTACCCATCCCCTTGCAGGTTTTTCTCCATGCCTGGAAGGCAAGGGCAGATAGCACAGAGGTTTCCTTTCTACAATTACTCAGGAGTTTAGCATCCTGCGACCCTATGATGAACTAGGAATTCCTGTTACTGTGCTGTCGGAAGTCAAGAAAGTGGTAAGCTAGCTATATGATGCAACTGGTCTCTTGTCTAAGTGTAAGGGTATGAGTTCAAAGAATCTAAGTAGCCTAGAGAGATGGCTAGGCAATACCAGCTTGTTTAAGAGGAATGGATGACTTTTGCTGATAGCAGGTAAACTCAGAAAGTCTTTCTCCTGACCTCTAGTCCCCTCAGTCTAGGCTGTGTGACAACTGTTACTAGCTAAGGAATAGAGCTGTAAGTGAATATTTTAAGCTGATAGAGGATTTGGGTTTGTCTATAAGATTATGCTAAATATGTGAATTACAGTTTTAACACCAGACATAATGCCATCAACAATGAGACCTTGGAATGGAGACTTCAACTTTACTTCTAATAGAATGCTTTCTTGTATAATTCTTGTGGGAAGGAGCCAGTCCCATGGCCTACAGATGGTATGTGGAAGTGAAGGGAAAATGAAAGGGGAAGTCATATTTGGAGATGAGATTGGAAAGGTAAACATGTAAACCTTCTTGGAGGACCTTTATTGCTAGGCTAAGGGGATCTAAACTTTATTGTATTAAATATATGTAGACAATTAGAGAAAGTCTTGTTGTGATCTGGACTAAAAAGGGGCAGAAGAATGAAGCTTTAGGGTTTAAACAAACCTGGCTTTGAATTCCTCTTTTTGATACTTACTATGGGACCTTACCTATGTTACTGC
>NW_012154840.1:5047547-5076999 GCF_000956105.1 Propithecus coquereli
CTGCCAAGCCTATGGTAGACCACATTGGGTATCTTTTAAACTTAGAGCTACTTGAATGACACAAGATTAAGCTAGAAGAGTAATTTACATACCAATATTGTATGTTATTTATGGTACACCCACTAGAAAGCCCCTCCCCCACATCTCTCCCTGTTTTATTCTCGAAGTCTAGCATTTATTAAGAATTAAAACGAATAAAAGACTTCTTATCCTTGAGATAAGCTTTCTACAATTGTAATTTTCTAAAAAATCCTAATTACAAAGAATTGCAGCTTTCAAGTAGTACAAGGATGATTCAATTTATAACTTGCAATCATTATCTTACTCTGTCTAGAGAAGAAAACACATTGAAATTTTCTTCTTTTCAAAAACACCAAAGCCATGTTGATATATTTTCTTTCTTCCTTTTGATGGATCCTACTCTCATAGAATTATTTTGCAATACTGTTTAAAAGCCAGTTCTACCAATAACAGTCTTTGAGTTTCCTGGGTTCAACTGTTTATTACTCAGCTCTCTTATTTCTGTTCCTTTGCATACAGTAAACCAAACACCCTCATCATTCAGCCAAATAATAAGTATCTACTGCCTGCTAAACATCACACAAGATGCAAGTGTGATTGATAATGGCGTGGAGGGGGATGCAAAAGCAGTGTGTCTATAATAAACTAGGAAGAACAATGGATTTGGCATCAGGAAACCTAGATTCAAGATCCAGCATGTCATATGTCTCAGTTTCTTCATCTATTAAGTGAGGCCACTAAACTAACATCTCTGCTTAGTGTTTTTTGGACCAACGTTGGCCCCAAATTCTTGATTGGATGCGTCAGGCTTTTAAACTAAACTTTGTAGCTCTGGGGTTGACCAACTCCTCTGAGGGTTTTATAAATGAATAAGAAAACACAATGCAAATATAGTTCTTTAATTTTTCTGGGAATTTTCTGTTCAAATTTCTTGTGAATGCAGGATTGGCAGGGCCCCATGCTTCACACCAACTCATATTCCCTAGACAGTTGCTTTTGCCTTCATCTGGGCATGAGACATGGTCCTACAATTTTAATTACATTATGACTTTCATTTTTGCCTTTTATTCCTAGTAGAAATAACCATCTGGGTGTAACAAGGAAATGTTAAGACTTTTTTTTAAACAGTGCCTTAGTCCAGCAGTCCCCAACCTTTTGGCACGAGGGACCAGTTTCACAGAAGACAATTTTTCCATGGACTCGGGGGTGGGGTAGGGGAGGATGGTTTCAGGATAATTCAAGTGCATTACATTTATTGTGCACTTTATATCTATTATTATTACATTGTAATATATAATGAAATAATTATACAACTCACCATTATGCAGAACTAGTCGGAGCCCTGAGTTTGTTTTCCTGCAACTAGATGGTCCCATCTGGGGATGATGGGAGACAGCGACACCTGAACGGTTTTGCTTATGTCCAGTCTACTCTGTAATCTCGTTTTGGTTGCTGTCACTGCAGAAAACCCTGCTTCACAAAGATAGGATGTTGGAAATGGAAGCAGGCTTTTCACTGCTTTTGTGGCAATCTCAGGATATTCCACCTTGACTTTAATCCAGAATGTATGGAGATTTGAAGTTGTCCCAAACATACTTTTAAGGCCACTGTCATTTGTGATCTCAAGGAGTTGATCCTCTTCTAGCACAGACGAAGTTGAATCACCTGGATTATTCACAGATGGGTCATGGACCTGTTCCTTCCAGATTTGGGGATCTTTTGTGGTTGGGAAGTTATGCTCAAACTCTTGAAGAAAGCTGAGATAGGTGATCATGCACCACCTGGGAGAAAGAAGGCCCAAGCTCAGTCTCTTTCAAAATCTCTGCTAATGTTTGAAACATGTCAAAAATCCCAATGTTCACTCGTCACCCCCATAATTCCAGTTTGGTTTTGAATGCAGCCACTTTATCTGCCAACTTGAGCACAGTTGTCATTCTCCCCTGAAGTAGACAGATTGAGTTCATTGAGCAGGTTAAATATGTCACACAGGTAAGCAAGTTCTGCTACCCATTCTGTGTCACTGAAATAAATGTGCTGCCAGTGGTGACTGTTTTTCTAAAGCAAATCTCTGGAGCAGCTCTCATAACTCAAAACCTTTGGCCAGTGATCTACCTTTAGAAAGCCATCTCACTTCTCTGTATAAGAGAAGACATGTGTGCTCTGCGCCCACCTCCTTACAGAGCTGCATGAACAGACATGAGTTAAGGGCATGCACTTTAATGTGGTTGATAATTTTAATGACATCCTGCAAAACATTGGTTCAGGTGACATTTTTTGGCTAGCCAGCATTTCTCTATGGATGACACAGTGCATAGACTCACATTCATAAGCGACCTCCTTGACCCGAGTAGTGAAACCAGAAAGCCATCCAGTCATGGTAGCCACTCCATCCATGCATATACCGACACAAAATGACCAATTCAGTTTTTCTGATATGTAATCATTCAAAGACTTGAATAGTTCTGCAGCTATGGTGTTAGTTGGCAACAAAAAGTGCACATAACGTATCTTCATGCACATCCTCCTGAAACATATTGCACAAAAACAAGCATTGTTGTGTGGTTGTCAACATCAGTAAACTCGTCAACCTGGATTGCATACCACATTGACTCATTAATCCTCTCTAACAATTTTGCCTCAATATCCTCTGCTATTTCATCAATTGGTCTAGTTATGGTGCTAGCCAAGAGAGGAACGCATGCCACCTTTTGAACTGCAGCCTCTCCTAAAAGTTCACAGCAAATGTCCTTAGCAGCTGGCAGGATCAACTCTTCACCAATAGTAAAGGGCTTCCTAGCTTTAGCAATGTGGTTAGCCACTAAGCATGATGCTCTCAGTGCAGACACATATGATGAAGTGGTGGCCTTCAATAATTGTCTCTGTTGTTCATGTTCACATTCTTTTCTTTTGAAAAACTTCAAAGGCTTGTCTTTAAATGCAGGATGCTTGGTCTCCATGTGACGAAGCAGTTTTGAAGGTTTCATGGCTTTGTTGGATAGCTGGTGGCCACATACACAAAGCGGGCTTGGAGAGTGTGAATCACCTGTTGCAATGAACCTTTAATTTAAGTAGGACTCTTGGGATTTTCTTTTAAATGCAGCTTTCATTTTGTTGGCAGTCTTAAGAGTCTTCTGCTGTCTCATCATCGGGTCTTTCCCCCTTTTCAAACAAGCTCTCCAGTGATGTTTTTTACTCATTTTTGCTGGGGTTAGCTCGTGAGCTTACCAAAACTGTGACTGAGACGAGTGCGCAGTACGGGGGAAAAGGGTGTGGGCAGAAGTGGTAAATAAAATAATGGGCAGGCCATGTGTGGACTAAAAGAAGTGTCCGATTCTGACTTAAAGCCTGCTACCAGGTGGAGCTGTACAAATGAAGTACATCAACTCACTTGCCACTGTAAAGCCTGCCAGCAGATATGGCTTAATTGTCACTTGCCACTCACTGATAGGATTTTTTTTTTTTTTGAGACAGAGTCTCACTGTGTTGCCCAGACTAGAGTGCCGTGGCATCAGCCTAGCTCACAGCAACCTCAAACTCCTGGGCTCAAGCGATCCTCCTGCCTCAGCCTCCCGAGTAGCTGGGACTACAGGCATGCGCCACCTTGCCCGGCTAATTTTTTCTATATATTTTTAGTTGTCCAATTAATTTCTTTCTATTTTTAGTAGAGACGGGGTCTCACTCTTGCTCAGGCTGGTTTCGAACTCCTGAGCTCAAACAATCCGCCCGCCTCGGCTTCCCAGAGAGCTAGGATTACAGGCGTGAGCCACCGCGCCCGGCCCACTGATAGGATTTTGATATGTATCTTCAAGTGATTGATTTATTATGGTCTCTGTGCAGTCAAACCTCTCTGCTAATGATAGTCTGTATTTGCAGCTGCTCCCCAGCGCTAGCATTGCTGCCTCAGCTCCACCTCAGATGATCAGGCATTGGATTCTTATAAGGAGCTGCAACCTAAATCCCTCACGTGCACAGTTTACAGTAGGGTTTGCACTCCTCTGAGAATCTAATGCCTCCAGTGATCTGACAGGAGGCGGAGCTCAGGCAGTGATACAAGCTATCGGCAGTGGCTGTAAATACAGATGAAGCTTCGCTTGCTCACCTGCCACTCACCTCCTGCTCTGTGGCCTGGTTCCTAACAGGTTACAGACCAATACCAGTCTGTGGCCTGTGGGTTGGGGACTGCAGCCTTAGTCCATTTGTGGGGCTATAACAGAATACCTGAGATTGTGTAATTTATAAAAAAACAAAAATTTATTTCTCACAGTTATGGAGGCTGAGAAGTCTAAGATCAAGGTACTGGCATCTGATGAGGGCCTTATTATTATGTCCTCACATGGCAGAAGATGGGAGAAGGGCAAACCTACTCCCACAAACCTTTTTTATACCAGCATTAATCTATTCATGAAAGCAGAATGACCTAAACACCTCCCATTAGGCCCTACTTCCCAACACTGTTGCATTCAGGATTAAGTTTTCAACACATAAATTCTGGAGGGGACAAAAACATTCAAATTATAGCAGGCAGAAACCAACTCCCTCCTCCAACAATAACAAAAAAGTTCCTTTCCATTTTGATTGTGACTGGAAGGGATCATCTTTATTTAGAGGTGAGATAGCTTTGGAATGTTATATGTAAAAATAATAGATTTTATATATATTAATAAAATTGAATAAAAAATTAACCTTCCAAGACAGAAAGCACGAGGCTCAGATTGGTCCACTGGTGAATTGTACCAAGAATGTAAGAAAGAAATTATACCAATTCTCTACAGTCTCTTCCAGAAAATTGAGAGAGGGGGAATACTTCCTAACTCATTTTATAAGACCAGCATTACCCTAATACCAAACCAGAAAAAGACATTACAGAAAAGGAAAACTACATACCAATATCTCTCATGAACATACATACATAAATCCTGAATAAAATATTATCAAATCAAATCTAACAATGTACAGAAAGAATTATACACCACACCAAATGGGATTTATTCTATGTATACAAGGCTGGTTCAACATTTAAACATGATTAATGTAATATGTCACATTAACAGGCTAGAGAAGAAAAATCATAAGATCATATCAATAGATGCAGAAAAAGCATTTGACAAAATCCAACAGTAATGATAAAAACTCTCAACAAACTAGGAAGAGGGGAATTTTGAAAAACTTGATAAAGAACATCTGCAAAAAAACCCTACAACTAACATCATATTTAATGGTGAAAAACTAGATGCTTTCCCACTAAGACTGAATATTCACTCTTACTATTCAACATCGTACTGGAAGTCCTAGCTAATGCAGTAGGACAAGAAAAAGAAAAAAATGATATACAAATTAGGAAGGAAGAAATAAACTATCTTTGATTGCAAGACATTATTGTCTATACAGAAAATCCTAGAGAATCAACAAAAAATACCTCCTGGAACTAATGAGCAATTATAGCCAGGTTGCAGGATTTGAGATTAATATACAAAAGTCAGTTGCTTTCTTATATACCAGCAATGAACAATTGGAACTTGAAGTTAAAAATACAATACCATTTACATTATCATCCAAAAAGGAAATACTTAGGCATAAACCTAACAAAATATGTACAAGATCTGTATGAGGAAAACTATAAAACTCTGATGAAAGAAATTAAAGAAAATATAAATAAATGTAGAGATATTCCATGTACATAGCTAGGAAGAGTCAATGCTGTCAAGATGTCAGTTCTTCCCAACTTATTCTTTGCATTCAACATAATCCAATCAAAATCTTAGTAAATAATTTCGTGGATATCAACAAATTGTTTATTCTAAAGTTTATGAAAAGGCAAAAGATACAGAATAGTGAACACAATACTGAAGGAGAAGAACAAAGTTGGAGAACTGACACTATGGAACTTTAAGACCTACTATTAATATAAAGCTACAGTAATCAGGACCATGTAGAATTTACAAAATAATAAACAATCAAAGGAATAGAATAGACACACAAATATAGCCAACTGATCTTGTTCAGGTCTTGTTCAGGTCCTCTATTTCCTCGTTGATCATCTGTTTAGCTGTCTATCCACTATTTAAAATGGGGTATTGAAGTCTCCAACTATTATTATAGAAATGCCTGTTTCTCCTTCAGTTCTATCAGTTTTTGCTTCATGTATTTTGGAGCTCTGTTTTTAGGTTCATATATGTTTATAATTATTGTGTTTGATGAATTGACTTTTCTATCAGTTTATAATGTTCTTTTACTGGATTTTGAGAGTTCATTATTGTTTTAAGCCAGCCAAACCCCTCAATTTGAGGAAGTATATGTGTGTGTCCATGTGTACATACATGTGTGTGCATGTACTGCCAACCAATGTGGTAAATAGCAAGGGGCAAGAGGGCTACTTTGTCTTTAATTCCTTAGGAATTCAGAAACATCTTTTTTTGTTGGCAGCTCTGATGCCAGCACAACTGGGGTCATTAGCTCTCTATTCTAATAAGATTTTATAACGGGGTTGAGAATGAGTCAGTGGACTCATTGTGAAGGAGAGCCAGGTCTTTACTGAAGCCTTTGTGAAATCACCCTTTACACACAGATAGCAAATGAAATCCAATTTACTTCACACTCAACAAGTCTTAGGTCTACAGTATCAGTAGTCAATAAAATTAAAAATCAGTAGCAATTTGAGTGCTTTCTTCACTGCTCCCTTGTTTCACTGTCATGTTTTTTTCTTTACTGCTTCTATTTCTTCCTCTGGTTTTTCTCTAACTGCTTTATTTCTCCTATTTTCTTTACATCATTCCTTTTTTCTTCCCTACTTCCCTGTTTCTTTACCCTTCCCTCCCTTGTATCTTTCTCTCTGATTTCTCCTTTTCTATATTATTCCATTTACTCTGTGACTGTTGCATTGTTGCACACTGGCAGTTGGACTAAATCTTTTAAGTTAGCATCAATAGAGATTTGTTAATAGAGGGAATAGCCAAAGTTTTGTTTCTTTGTGGGAGAAGTATGCACGTTAAAATAAAAGGCCTGTATTCTATTGCCATCTAATTGGAGCTTCTGTGCTGGCAGAAAATGTACTGTTAAAAAAGTGAACAAAAAATATCTGGTAAGAAAATTTCAGTAGCTGGGCCCTAATGTCCACCTTGCTCTTTATTAGAATTATCTAAATACTAAGATGAAAGTGAGAATCTGCCCCAAGAAACAACCTCTGCAGAAAGCCCCTTTGGCTTCAAAGCTGTGAACTTCAGAGGAAAGCCAGAGTTTCTCGGGTTATCTATCATACTGATAGTTGGACCTGTTAAAAGTTCTGATTGAGGGAAGAAAGAAATATAAAAGCAGTTATTGGGTTTAAGCACAGCTAAGTGTGGTGGTGGCAGTGATAGCCTTGTGTGCCTTTCTAAGTTAGGCACTCCTTAATTCTCTTGAAGGCTGATAAGATTTGGAACTCTCCATTGAATTTTAGGTTTATTTTCTAGCTCTATTATTTTAATCTTACCTTAGGCTGTAGGAAGCTGGAATGGGCTAGAAGACTTTTGGTGGTTTCAATCTTTTACAAGATGGTGATCTAGCCCTTTAGTTTTGAGGTTGGTGTACTGTGTGTGAGTATACATATTTATCACACACAGTCACTATCTTCGAAAGTGAGGGTGCACATCTTTCTCAGCCATCTCTTTGTTGTAAAGCCATTGAAGCAATGTCAAAGTCTGAAGCTAGAGCATTCTGGTTCTAGGAAGTCAAGGGTTATTTCCTTGAATGATCTGGCCTAACCAAAGACCTTCAAGAGTAGGGAGTAATAATAATGTGATTGCTCTGAGTTGCCCCAACTCTCTTTTGGGAGGTAGGCATCACTTACTCTTGAATATCACCTCCCTGTATCTGGTAAACAGAAACAATGGCATTTTTAAGGTACTTCGGTTTACTGGCAATGTGTCCTTGCTTAGTGAGTGTGGTTGAGCAGCCATTGCTCAGGAAGAAGTTACATATATCTTAACCATAGAAATTCAAGTTCATCATCCCTTTTTAAACAACCCCACCTTTAGATTGGCTTTTACATTGCCCTCACTTCCTGGAGAACACAGAACACTGCCAAGAAATGAGGCTTATACCATGCACAGTTCTATCCTGCTTCTTACTGAACCCATCTCTCTGGGATTGCTGGTGATTCATGTGGAACATTCGACTTTGAGCTTGTGTTCATAAAACGTCTGGTTTTCTTAAGCAAACCCAAGGGAAGCTTTTGGGCTCTTCCCCTACCATCCACACAGCCAAAAAGAAGCCCAGGCTGCGTAAAGGGCCTTTGGAGATCATCTAGTTCAACTCCTCATGGTACAGATGGGAAACTCAAGCCCAGAGTTGAAAAAAGGAACTTGCTTAAGGTCACACAGTCACATAATGGTTAACTTCTGACTTCAGAAGATTGTTCTTCCTCCCTGGTTGTATGTTAAGGAGGAAGCTTATAGACATCTGTTTAAACTACTAACTCTGTGTGTGATTCTGTGTGAGCATTTCCATGTATTCCACATGGTTTAATTTAAAAGAAAAAAACCTTCATTTTTGACTAATTTTATATTTACAGAAAAGTTGCAAAGCTAGTACAAAGAGCTCCCATACACCCCTCACCCAGTTTTCCCTAAGCTTATCATCTTACATTATTATGGTACATTTATCAAAACTAAGAAACCAACATTGGTATATCACTATTAACTAAACTCCAGACATTATTCAGATTGTTTTATAAAAAAAAAAAAATCAGGATCCAGTCCAAGATAACATATTGCACGTAGTCATCATGTGTCCTTAGTCTTCTCTGATCTGTGGCAGTTTCTCGGTTTTTCCTTGTTTTTTCATAACTTTAACATTTTTGTGGAGTATTGATCAGGTGTTTTGCAGAGCATCCCTCAGTTTGTATAAGTCTGATGTTTTTCTTATGATTGTACTTGGGTTTTGAGTTTTGGAGAAGAATACCATAGAAGTAAAGTGCCATTTTTGTCACATTATATAAAGGGATACATAATGCCAACAAGATTATCACTAGTAATATTACTAGTTATTTTTTGTTTAAGGTAATGTTTACTGTGTTTTGGTTCAGGTAGTGTTTGCAATGTTTTTCCAAGATAAAGTTACTGTTTTTTCCCTTTCCATTCTCTATTCTTTGTAAGTAGGTTTAGCCCACACCCAAGCTCAACCTCCTTGTATCATTTGAAATTCTTCTGTAAGGAAGATCTATCTCTTCTCCAACATTTATATATTTATTTGATCATTTATTAATACTTATACTGTATGTGCATGGGCTTGTATATGTTCATTTTATACTTTGGATTTTAATTTGCTACAACCTTATCTATTTTGTTATTCACGTCGTTCATGCTTTGGCTATTGGGAAATCTTTCACGTTGGCTCCTGTGTCCCTTGACACGTGCCCTCTTCCTTTCTTTTATTTTTTTGATACTTGCTTATCTTCTGGTACCACAAGATACTCCAGACTCATCTTGTATTTTCCCTGACCTAGCCCTAGAATGCCATTTCTTCAAGCAACCCTGGTTCCCTTTATTGGAGAATGGTATTTGGAAACCAAGATTTGGGAGTGATCATTGTTATCAAGCTATCATTGCTTCTTGTCTTAGTCCATTTGTGTTGCTATAAAAGAATACCTAAGGCTGGGTAATTTATAAAGAAAAGAGGTTTATTTGGTTCATGGCTCTGCAGGCTGTACAATAAGCATGCTGCCAGCATCTGCTTCTGATGAGGGTCTCAGGGTGCTTCCACTTACGGCAGAAAGCTAAGGCTGCAGAGGTCACATAGCAAGACAGTGGCCACAAGAGAGAGAGGCAAGGGAGGTGCCAGGCTCTTTTTTTTTTTTTTTGAGACAGAATCTCACTGTGTTGCCCGGGCTAGAGTGCTGTGGCGTCATCTTAGCTCACAGCAACTTCAAACTCCTGGGCACAAGCGATCCTTCTGCCTCAGCCTCCCGAGTAGCTGGGACTACAGGCATGCGCCACCACGCCCGGCTAATTTTTTCTATTTTTAGTAGAGACAGGGTGTCGCTCTTGCTCAGGCTGGTCTTGAACTCCTGACCTTAAGCAGTCCTCCCGCCTCAGCCTCCTCGAGTGCTAGGATTACAGGCGCGAGCCACTGTGCCCAGCCAATTTATCCTTATAGTTTCTAGTCAAAAAACAATTTTCCAAAGTTAAATCAGCTTCATTCCCTCCACCCCCAGTGTAGTTATGTCACACATTTGTAGTACAGTTAGATTCATTTGTCACAGTCTGCATTCCATCCTGGGATCCTCTGATATCTGGTTGATTTTTAAATTTACACATATTAAGACAAGTCTGTAGGTTTTGACAAATGCATAGTGTCATGTACTCACCACCCCAGTACCATACAGAAGAATTCCATCACTCTGAAAATTCCTCTGTGAACCTCTTTTTTTATCAACTAGTCCCCCTCCCAAAACATCCAGAAACTACTGGTGAGTGTTTCATCCCTATGGTTTTAGCTTTTTCAGAGTGTCATATGAATGAATTAATACAATATGTAGCCTTTGGTGTATGGCTTCTGTCTCCTAACAAAATGTATTTAAGGCTTATTCGTGTTGTGTGAATCAACAGCTCCTTTTAAATAGTTCCTTATTAACACTGAATAGTATTCCATTGTGTGGATGTTTGTTTATCCTTCCCTTGTTGAAGGACATCTTGATTGTTTTTAGCTTTGGGAAATTATGAATAAAGTTGCTATAAACATCCACATGCAGGTTTTTATGTGGATGTACGTTTTCGATTCACTTGGGTAAATACCTAGAAGTGCACTTGCTGGATCATATCTGTTTAAACTACTAACTTTTAACACAGTCCATTTCTAAGAAATCTGGGATGAGTATGTATGTATGGTGCAGTGGGATGTCTGTTCCTGAGCTGCACTGAAATAGTGATCACTCTCATACCATATTCCATATGGATGGAAAACGCAATATCCACAGGATGTCTCCTTGCCCTCCTACCAGGAAGATGAAGTTTCTGCAGATGACCACTAGATGGCAGGGTACTTGCTGGCACTGTGGGAGCTGGAAATCTTTGGGAGATTCTGGGAGACTGGTAAAATTGTATCACTGTCCCCCCTTCCCTTTTCTTGGCAAAGGGATATTCTAGCCAAAATCAGAAAATAGAATATATGATTTCTGGCACCGGCATGTACCTATCTACTGATTCAGGAGGTTAGGCTCAGGTTTCATGTTGGCAAGTATCCCAATAGATAAATTTGTGTGATGATAAGCTTTGGGTTAGATAATGAGTTTTGACCTGAAATGGGGTATACAACATCATGTCATGTTTGTGCCCCTTGCTGACCTCATTGCAAAGTAGAAGCCGCATGGAGCCTTGATGCCTGGGTTCTGCTGCCAGCTATGTATTGTCCTACTTCTCTTGGCCTCATATTCATCATCTGTAAAATAGGATAATAATACCTACTCATTCATGCTCACAAGGTTGTTGGAAGGGATCAACATAAGATAAATAATATGAAATATATTGAAGTACTTTATATATTTAACATGACACAAATGTGAATTATTAATCATTAATGATCAAATCAGACAGAATATGAAATGCTACACATGTTAGGTGGCATCATACATTAATAAATCAGTCTTGAAAATACAATCTGTTTCCCCTGCATCAGGAGAGGTAGATATTTAGTTTCTGAAGTGACTTTGTGTTTTTTTCAGAACTTAGTGGGTGGGTAATTTTTTATTATTGATTGATCGATTGATTGATTGGTCTAGTAGTTGTAGAAAATGCATCAGCTTAATTCCAGATTGAGCTGATTTCATATGGTAATTCCTTGCCCTCGCAAAATCTGCATTATTTCAGTTTACCAAGTAAATATTGGCATATTCGGTAGATAATACTATTTTGAATTCCAGTTGGTACTCGTGATTGACTCTGGTGTTCTGGACCTAGGTTATCCTCTTCCTTTGGTGTATGCCAGCAAACTCCAGCTCTAGAGGTGGCTTTATCTTTAGCTTAGAAATCATCTGTAGTTGCTCTGGCTCAAAGCTCAAAAGAAAGTTTGGCTTCTTAGGAGGAGTGTTCTCTCTCTTCCCAGCAGTGCAGAAGCAAATAGTCATCAAAGCACTGTCACCATAACTGTGGCCAGATTCTTTTAGACCTTGCCATTGTAGCTTAGCACTCCTCTCTCTCCAAAAGAGGCAAGCCAGGGAAAAGAGCACCTACTCATTATAATCTTTGCAGCTTATTTATCTGTATTTAGAAAGCCTTGACCTTCTAAGCTCTCCTGCCTGTCAGAGTCAAAAAGAAAAGCCCCATGTGTATGTGTGGGCCTGTATATAAGAAGTAAGTCTTGAACACATCCCTGACATCTGTCATGTGGCATATGCAATGATTTGTAATAGTGTCAAAGAACTATAGGATATTAGCTGGGAGGTCCAGTTCTGTCCCTTCCTTTTATATTTGGGGAAACTGAGACCCAGACCAAAAGCAATAATTCAAATTAGCTAAGTAGGTCTTGCTTTATTACTAGTCACATTGAGTGAATCTTAACAGCAGCCAAAGTAGGTATTGGGCAAGTGTAGAAGGAACTCTGTAATGCCCATGGCTTCCATCTTTATCTTCCTCCAATGAAGGGGGCTTAGCCTAACTGAAAACAACTGATGCAATGTAGAGCATGGGAGGGACAAGTGATGTGTGTGTGTGTGTGTGTGTGTGTGTGTGTGTGTGCTTGTGTGTGTGAACAACTTTATTGTCAATTACCTACTTCTGTTTTGCCCTAAATTCTGCATAATTCCCCTCCTCCTGTCAAAATAATATAGTAAATGTGTGCTTTTTGAGTTTGTAAATGGAGGATGGATTAAAGAGTGTTCTTAGTTTAGGAATGTTGTATGTATCTGGTTAGGTGTGTGTGGTTGTGTATGGGGGCGTGTGCTGGGTTCAAAATAGTAATAGTTCCTCAAAACTGGAACTTTATAATAAGAGCAAATGGTCTGCCTTTTTGCTTGCAGAGCCCAGTTTTATTAACTGATGTGACATGCTGTGTGTTTGCTAGTCTGTGCCTGAAAATACCTCTATAATTGAGCTGCCTCTTCTTCCTTTCTCTCTAGATACTTCTTTCCATGTATAATTAAAAAAAAATAATCTTGATGTGTTTATCTCTCCTTTTAGGACTTTATCAGGGTTTTTTTCTATCTCTTGAAAAGATGAATTCTATCCCCCCAACCCACTGTACAAGCAACCCGACATTCTCTGCATAGACAAACAAGCTTCTTTCCTGAGTGATATAAATCTGTGAAAACCCCCACACATTGTAGTGAAACTGGACTTGCTGATTCCAAACTCTGAACAGAAAGATCCTCTAGGAAGCCATTGCCAAGGAATAAGATTAATTGCTACACAGGCGGGTATTTGCCCACTTCCCCTGCTCAGTGGAAAATTTTGCCCAGCGTGACAACAACAAAAAGCTCAGCTCAGGGCTTTAAACTCACCCAATGAGATTCTAACATTGGGAATAAAAGCAAGGCTATAGACTAATTCATTCATTTGCATTAGTGTTCAGTTTAAAATATAAAACATATATTTTATCAATACCAAATTTCATGAAAGGGGAATTATTTTGTAAGTTTTGTCTATTACCCTGTCTAAGCACAATCTCTTTCCTCACCATTCTCAGAACGTACAGCTTAGTTAGTGAGACAGACTACACAGATGTATGGGGAGTGTTGAGTGACAAAGCCAGCCTTTTGGGAGTTTAGAGCAAAGTAAGGTTATGTTAGCAAGGTCAAGTCAGAGAAGGCTATGAACTTTCCCTTTCATTCTTACCCTAATAATGACACCGAACGAACCCAACTAGGATCCTTCTCAAATTCATGTGTACGGTTTTTATTTGTCAAGGACTAGGCAAGATGCCTGAGGGAAGACATATATGGTAGAACTAGTCATTCTTTAAAGTGTGATTTTCCTTGCCCATACATTTTTGTAGAGTATCAGTAGAGCCCTGGACACCCTAATGCAGAAGTGAAGTGTGCATAGGGGAAAAGGAGGCGATAACTTGAATAAACTTCGCATTTTTTTAGTTGTACTTCCTCATTTTTTCTCATATGGGCTTCAAACATACAGTTAGTAACTGTAAGAGCTGAAAGGGACCTCTGCTACCATTAGCTACCCCTTAACCACCACAAAATTTATATAGGTAACAGTTTAGTATAAAGAACATGGGATTTGGAAAGAATTGAGTTCTAGTACCAGCTCTAGCCATTTGATCTCTCCGAAACTCAGTAACTTGGTTTCCTTATATGTAAAACGGAGGTGATAATCTTCATAATAACATTGTAAGACAGTGTACTGGTGGTCCCAAATGCCACCCCCAGGTTCAATGATTTGCTAGAAGGACTCATAGGACTCAGAAGTCATTATAATCAGGCTACAGTTCATGATATCAAAAAGATAGAAAGCAGGATCAATAAAGGAAAAATGTACATCAGGCAGACTGGAAGATACCAGGTACAAGCTTCAAGAGTCCTTTCCCAATAGAGTCACAGAGGTTGTTCTTAATCCCCAAGTAATGAACTGTAGAAACACATGCAAAGTGTTTTTTGCCTGGGAAGCTTGCTTGAGCCTAAAATCCAGGGTTTTTATCGGGGTGACTATAGTGACTGACTGGAGTTACCCAAACTCCATATCCCTCAGAAAGAAAGAAGGTGTTCACCGTAAGTCACATTTTTTGCACAAGCTATCTAGACAAGCTGTTACAACATGGTTCAAGGCTTCAAGCATACACAATGCCCTTATCAGTCATTAGCATAGGGAATATTCTAAGACCTCAGTTCCCAGGAGCTGGCCAAGGGCCAATCACATAAGTAAGCCCTTCTGAAAATGTACAAGATTTGAGCAACTCAGGCCTGCTGAGTTAACTTTCTTTCACAGATAGGTATTAAAATTATCATGTGTGTCAAATACTATATATATATATATAAATAAAATAAAGCAGTACATTAAATGTGAGGGATTATTATTATTGCAAATGAGTAATGAGAGCTAGAGCTGTTCTAGGGTGTGACTGAGTACAGTAAGAATGTAAATTTGCAAGGCAACCCCCAGATCAGTGAATGAGAAGATTGTAAAAAAAAATTCCCACTGACGATTTTATTTTTCTCTGTGATCAAAGATAATTTTGGCACCAGCACCATTCTGTCCCTCATCAGTTTTACATTGTACTGTCTTATCAGTAGCTATATATTTCTTGGGGTTTTTGCACAAGCCAAATTTTTCTACCACCCACGATGGAGTTTTGGCAAGGATATGACCCTCCAAAGGAAGGTGCAGAATTGAGCCTCTCGAGAAAGACATAGATAGGTACTTCCCAGCAAATCTTGGTCAAGTCTCAATGAAAACTATGGTTAATGATAATGTGATAATGGTAACTAATGGCAGCAGTGAAGTTGAGTCTGAATTGAATTGAAGTAAATTTATATGAACCTGAATACTACTGAAGTATCATTTTGAGCTAAATATTGAGCTAGATGCCCAGCCCAGCCCTGATTATTTTTCAAAAAAGTTTTCCCTCTAAGGATGAAAAAAGAAAAAAAAAAAGACTATATATAGGAAGTTCCGGCATTGTACGCTAGGATGATTTCTGTGTATAGAGGGGACATCCTGAGGAGGTGCACATACTCATACCTAAAACTGCTGAAAGCATTTCCCAGGGGATAGTCTGTATTCTCTGAACCCAGCTGGTAATGGTGGCCAGTAGATTGGAGAGCAGCTTGAGGTGGGGAGTGTATCTTACAGATGGACAACACACATCCTGATGGAACTTTGGTAAGGGAGTTCATGTTAATAGCATTTTAGCTGTCGTCGGGCTCCTCTTCTGTTGCTGTAGGAGGCAACCCCCATAGTTGCTGTAGCCCTCCCCCAACCCATGAGTGGAGCCTAAGGCAGTTGCCTTTATTCTGTATATAAGCTAGAACTGGCTCATTTGTCTTGCTGGTATATTCTGTTCCCCTTTACCTTGGAGCCATGTCAATAGTTCTCCTCAAATTGGTCCTCTGCTGTCAGACCTTACTGAGCCCTATCTGAGGCTCCTTCTGAGCTCCCTGCTCCAGGTGGCCCTGTAAACTTCATGTACAATGTAATGTAGGGTCTTTGGTGTGCTGGTAGAAAAGGACAGAGATTAGATGGAGGCCTTGCCATCAAAGGAACTCATTGCTTCTTATGAAGTAAAGTATTTGTCAGGTTGGGCCTAAAGAAATGAGGAATTGAATCACTCCTTGCCCCTTCTTATCTTTCCTTAGAACAGCTTCTCCTACCCTTCACCGCAGTTAAAATGTTAATACTAGCCCTTGCATTTGTGTCACAATTTGTATTTTTCTAACACGTTCCTATGTATTATTCAATTCTTACAATATTTTTGTTCATGCTCCAAGGCCAAGCTCAAATGTTTTTTGAGGGATTAAATTTAACTTCCTCTGACCTCTTGGGGAACTTTCTATGATGCTTTCTTGGTATTTAACCAATTTTCCTATTTTTTATTCTAATTATTTATCTACATATCTCATTTATTAGAGTCTAACATCCTCAATGGCAAGATCTAGATAGGATTCATCAACAACTAACATATAGCAGACAGACAAGTAATGAATAATGAAGAAGAGAGTAGAAAACAAACAAATGCTTTAAGCTTGGATAACTTTGCCAGTCATTTACTCCAATTACTGGCAGACCAGGCACTTGAATTCAAATGTTCTCCTAATTCTGTAGTACTATTTTAAATTCTCCACCACACTGCCTGCCTTATCCTGGCCAGACCACATTTACTCTTCAGAAGAAGGGAGATCAGCTAAGTCTCTAATAGTAAGGAAAGGCTTTAAGGAGGAGGTGGACCTTGACAGATGAGTATAATGTCACTAGGTGAAATATAGATAGAAAGTGGTTGGTCCAAGTGTTTACAACTAATTGATCACAACCCGTTACAGATTCCTTTGTTCCTTCTCCACTCCCACTGCTTTACTTGACCAGCCTAAAAAGAAAAGAAAAAAAAGAAAAAAATATAGATGGAAAGGTGTTATAGACAGACTAGCCATTAAAGCACATAAGGAGGGTGGGAGGAAGAGCACGGTGTGGAGAGTAAAGAGACCAAACATAATAACCAGAGCAGCAGGAATTGTTTGGGGCAGGTCTTGAAAACCATGCAGAAATGTTGGAATGTGATGTGGTAGGAAATAAGGGCCCATGCAGAAGAACTTATATGGGGGAAATGGTCTGTAGTAGTGAGGACTTAGGGCTTTCTGGTCTGCCAGCTCTTTAGAATGCTTGAAATGATGGCAGGGATCTAAGCCCCTGACCCTCCTGCCTCCTGGTTTGGTTAACTCTGAGTATGAAGTATATTTTATTAAAATATTCTAACTTGTTCAGTAGCATTTAATGTTAGTTGCCGAACTTCCAAACCTGAGCTCAGAGGGGGCCCTCTTGCAAGTCTAAAAGAGTTTCAGAACTCTTTGTCATGGTAATAAGGATTTTGCCTAGCCCAGGAGAAGCTGCCAACTCCTAGAGGCCTCTCTCTGGCATCTAAATCAGAGGAGTTTAAAGTAAATGTAGCTCCTGAGAGAGAGCATGAGTCCTTAAATCACCCTCTGCTCATCCTTTTTAATCTCTGGATTTATCCTCTAGAAACACCATTTGGTTCAGGACTCTCAAGTTCTTGCCCACTGTCTGCGTCATTTTGTTGGTTCCCTGTGTACACTGTGAAAACAGCAAAATTGTAGTCAGTCCCTTCCCTATCCTCGAGAATAGCAAGTATGGAAAAACCATTGGCCTCCGCTAAACTGAGCTACACCACACCCTGGTAAGTGGGTGAATCTTAGTATAAATTTCACATACACAAAACCTAAGGCTTCCCTCGTGTTCTCTCTCTCACCTGTCTCTCCCTCCACTCTTCCTCCGACTCCCTTGCTCAAACATACTCCTTATGGTTTGTTGTTCGATACCAACTACACATTTGGCAATGGACAAAAATACAGAACTCCCGCTCTTATTTGTTCATACCACTAACCTCCTGATTCAGTTCTCTCTGCAGGAGATCCTAGCAACCTCTCCTAGTGTTCATTTCCAACCAGTATTCTCTTACTCTTTCTTTGGAGAGCAGTGGAACTTCATCAAGGACTACTTTGTAACTATTCCAAAAGTTAGCCTCTGAAAGCTAAAGGGAGAAGAGACAGAAGGTGGGTAAGTGGGAGCTGGGCCCTTACAACAGAATTATGAGAGGCAGTGTGGAATAATGGAAGGAGAACAGGTCTGAAGATCTCATTTGGGACAGTTTTCTTTTAATTAATAGGTCCCCAGACTTTACATATATTTCTCACATGTTTATGTACCTTTAGGGCAAGGACTGTCTTCATATCTGTGTCACCTGACCATACCTAGCCCACAGTTGATGTTCAGTTAAGTCACTAGGGCCCCCACCGTACTGTACCCTCCCTTCCCTGCCCAACTTCTCTACGCCCTGGGTTCAGGTCTTGTTTCTACCACTTCCTAGCCTTGAGGCTTTGGTAGCTTTCTTAACTTCTCTGACTGAGTTTGTTTCACCTTCCTCAAAAGAGAGATGATACCTGCTGCATAGTTCTGTTGCACAGATCAAATAACAGATATAAAATGTTTTATAACCTCTAAAGTGCTGTGAAAATGTAAGGTGGTTTTATCAGATGGGTCGAGAAGTGTCAAAAAGCACAAAATTTTATCACATCCATGAGCCATGCCTCCAACTAGATCATGTGGTATAGTTCCAGGCCTATTGATAGAACCAGCTTTGCTTAAGTTAAGCTCATTTGGACCCTTTGATTAAAGTTAACATTAGGAAAGAAAAAAAAAACCCAACCTTTATCTGCTTTTGGTACAAAGGCCAATAGCAATTACACCACTTGAATGTAGTTAGATTTCATTTTTCTTTGGTATATTGGTGAAATTCCCGAAAGAATGCCCAGGAGTAATTAAAGCAGACTGGCTCTGGCAGAGGAAGTATGTTAAAGGCAATTAGTACAATGTAACAAACTTAGATGAAAACCAAATCTACATTCCCCCAACCATTTCCAAGTGTAAACTATGTAAATCTATGTTCCAAATGCCCCAAATGAGATATTTTGGGGGACTTGAGCAGCAAAGGGTCTAGTGGTCCCTTGTTGCGTGCCCAGCTCTGTGCTCACGGGCATGGTATGGTGGTATATGTAAAATCCTAAAAGCCTGCTTTCCAGGAGCTCATATTCTGGTTGGGTCCACAAAACATAGGAAAAAATAAGTTTTTGTTAGAATAAATGAAACAATCTAAGATAAAATAGTATCAGGTGTCAAATGGTATGGAACAGAAGGCATTCAGAAAAGGTGGCGATCAAGTGGGCTGGGCCTTGAAAGAGTCAGATTTAGAGAGGCAGAGAGGAAGAAGACAGAGAGATCTTGCCTATTTGGGGAGAGTAAGGGCAGGAGCCTCTCAGAGATGGAAGGAGCATGTCAGGTGCTGTGCATGGTGTTAGATAAGGCTACTGATATACGGTGGGGCCAGGTTACAGAAGGCCTTGAAGGCCTGGCAGGGGAGACTGGATTTGATATGACAGGCAATTTGAGTAGAGACACGGACCCACTACCAGAAACCCATTTTTTAGCTTCCATCTTAGGATGTGGTGGTAGGCGTGGAGAAGGACTCTTGAAAACAAGATATGGCCAAAGAAAAGAGAACAATAAGAACATTGGGGGGTCAGAAGGTCAAATTATTTCTTATTCAATCAGTCAGAACTCTGGCATCATAGGTAATTTTCATGAAAAACATGTCTATCTATTGGAAATGAATTTTTAACATTAAATGGTTAGCTTATAGGCTTAAAATGTAATAGGTTCCCACAGTTGAATCAGTGAATGGCTTCTGCATCTGACCTATTTCCAGCAGCAAGAATGTGCAAGAATCTTTCTTCTCCAGGCTTTCCCAGAGCAAGAGGACCCAGCCAGCATTTGTATTAGTGTGACTAGGTTAAAATGAAGGCCTCCGTTGTCTAAGAAAAGAAAGTAAGGAAGTGCCAAAGACAAACTGAGCAAAACACCAGCACAAAAAGACTGTAAACAAAGGGGAAATTACATGGAAAATAAGAGAAAAATATTGAGTAGCAATTTGTTCTTAGTTACTCAGGAAAGTGCTGTTTACTTTCACACACACACACACGCATCTCTTCCCTTCCTTAAAATGTCTATAAGTGATTTGATAATATAGTAGGGAAATTATATTAATAGTTAGCAATAATTTGTTGTATATTTCAAAATGGCTAGAAGAGAAGAACTGGAATGTTCCCAATGCAAAGAAAAGATAAATGTTTGAGGTAATGGATACCCCAATTACCCTGATTTGATCATTATACATTGTATACATGTATCAAAATATCACATATACCCTAAGAAGTATGTACAACTATATCAGTTTTAAAAAATTAAAGGTTAAAAAGGGTCAAAAAATTGCTATGTGACCAACATGTTGGCCGAGAATGATGGTAAGGCTGCGTGACTTAGAGCAAGTTACTTAAACTCTCTGAGAAGCTTTAGTTTTCTCATCTATAAAATAATAATGCTAATCCCTACCTACTTCACAGGGTTTTTGTAAGGGTTAAATGCAAATCAATATAAAGTTTCTGTCACACAGAAGGAAATTGATAAATGTTAATACTCTTACCATTAGACATCATCAGGGGATAGGTCAGCTTAGTGTTGGGACATACACTTGCATTCATCTAAATGCAAACACTTCCCCCAGCTTGCTGTTTAAATAGTTGCTAATATGTAGAATTTAACCCAGCCCCATCAGCAGCTGCTTAAATAGCAGCCTGGGTTTTAGTTTACCCGACTGCCTACAATTGGGTTGAGGTTAAGTTGAAGTGGTCAGCAGCTAGTAAATCTAATGTATTACTTGTCCTAGGGAAATACTGTATTTTTAGCCTTAAAAAGTTGACTTACTCTTTGGAATATGAGGTAATCCTACTGTCTAGGAATAAAGTGAGCCCACTCCTAAGGGTGATAAGACTCCAATTTAACTGGTTCAAAATCTACATCTCTATATTTCCCCATGGGCCTTGACTATGGTGTAGCTTCACTTTGGAACAGCTCAAGAAAAAAATGAAAGTTACCATATGGGAGGCGTTGACAGTGAGAGCTGTTTATTGCCATTCACCTGCAAACACTGTCTGTGCTGCCTATTCATGCATACCAGTACGTTATCTGCAATACGTGGAGAAATGTTGACATGCTCGTATTTTTGGAGAAATTCCTCTTCTTCTTGGATAGGTTTCCTTCTTTGTTCAACAGGGCCAAGATTTGATCCACAGAGTACAAAGGCTACCATGCCTTTTTCAGGTAAAATTCTGTGTACATCTGCCCCCTTGCCGTTGATCACTTTTATGGTTAAATAAGTAAGTGAATAAAAGTAAAATGTGTTTTTCAACATAAATAAATCATTCAGAAAATACCAAAGAAATCACTAGCTACGATTAAGTGGTTGGAAATCATTGGCTCTAAGGTACCACATTATTCTCCACAGTAATTTAGCAGGTAATCCAATGTTGAGCCTACTGTGGCCTCTTTATCAAAATGGAATCAAATCACAGTATTGCCTCATCATTCCAAAGCTTCTCGGAGACAACTGTTTGGGTGACTGCAGAGATTTTAGTTAGTGTAAGCAGCTGGAGCTGCCACCCTGAGGTGACAAGACAGAGCTCTAGTGTATTGGGGCTGGGGGCAGGGGTAAGAAGCAGCAAACTTTGTCAGGTTAACCCAGCTAAAAAATCTTCAGCTTTCCATACCCATTGACTGGAAAACTCTAGCTCCTTAAGTTCCACTTATTCATATTCCAAGAACCTAAGAGTGCCTCTCTGGGAGAGCAAGATCAGTGGTGAGCAAGGTATTAACAAAATGACAGGCTCTAAACTGATTCTGTGATGTGTTTGCAAACGACAAGGTGCCTTTTATTAGATAGTCTCAATAGGGGTTCCAGATCTTTAATTACTTCATCATATTTAGGGTGCTGTCTTTACAATAATACTGGCTTTCACCTCTTCAGAGGCCTGGCATCCTGGCAAAAACCACCAATTTAAGCATTGTAGGATAAGGCAGAGATGAGAATGCCCTATCTGAATGTGGCACAATTATTTCAGAACTGTTGTAAATATGTTGGCACATTTTGTGAGCAGAAGAGATGAATGATAGCACAGAACTGGTTGAGACAAGAAAATTAGAAAATAGTTGGAGCAAAAATGAAAATGGGCCAGTAAAGGATGGGACAGGAAGAGGGGAATAAAAACAACTTGGGTCGGGATAATAGTCTCCTTTCTCATTCCAAAAACCTTATCCATAGTTGATAAGCTGGCCTAACAGTGGACTCATTTGATCTAGGTATATAATGAAATTTATATCTTGATATATGATGAGAGTTAATTAAGCTGTCTCTACCACCAAGAAAAGGTCAAAATGTAATAATGGAGATTTTTTTTTCTTCATCCCTCACACCATAATGGCAGATGATAGAAGACATTTTGCTGTACCTCTCTTTCCTTTGACTCATAACCCCACTATTCCTGCCTTCTTACTAGTATCTTGGCCTTTAAATGAGGCTGCTTCCTTTGGACCCTAGCGATTCCTAGAGTTCAGAGGAAATGGACTAGGTAATAAGGGAAGAGTCAGCAATGCCACCACATTCACCTAATTCTCAACTAATTCAAACAAGATACCTACCTAAAGTATTCAGGAGCTACAGAACATATTTTAAGGTGAGCTGTTGTCTTATTTCTTCACAAAGAATGTTTCAGATTGATATGACAATGTACTTATGTATCATAAATGACAACAGAATGGATGATCCCCAGAATATTTATTAAAAACTGACTGTAAGTCCTCTAGTTACCAAAGGTCTGATTTCTTGCAAAGTAGCTGATGACTTGTTGGACACTCTTACATACCTTATTTCTTTCATCTGAGCCCCCAACAGCCATTTTAAGTAGAAATGGTGGGGATCGTTATCTTCATTTTGCAGGGTCACACACTAATAAGGTAATACAGTAGTAACTGGAATGCAGAGTCCCCGATTCCTAGTCCAGCATTCTTATCGTCTACAGTTCTGATTCTTTCAATTCATCCTGAGTTGACTAAACTTCCTAAAGTGCCACTTTGATTATGTCACTCCACTACTTAAAACTGTGCTGAAGAGAGGATACCACTCATGGCCTTCAGAGTTTACCCAGCCCCATCTCAGCAACTTGGTATTGTTACTTCCCAGGTCCTTAGTTTTCTCATCTGTAAACTGAGATGAGAGTTGCTTTTTTCCTGTCCCACGGTGTTGTAATTTTCAAGTGACAGGATAGATGTGATAGTTTTATTAAACTGTAAAGTGCTGTATAATCCATATTCACTCATTAATTCCTTAACTTTAATTAGAAGTGGCATTGGAAAAAATAATAAATATGACTTTCTTAGCTGTGCAAAAATCTTTGCGTGGACAAGACATTATTATATTTCTTTTGGTAAGTTTGACCTGACAAAAATTACTTGAATAAATGCTAACTCTTGATTATAGATACTGTTCAGGTTCAGAACTTATTGTAACCTCTTCTCTCCTTTTCTTACTACTTTTCTGTCAAGGGATTTTTATATGTAAAGAGTTCAACTTCATTGTTCAGAGCAGCATGTTAATGAGTTGAAGTTTGCCCTAATAGTTTTGGGGTGAGTCAGTCCACTTCTGTGGCCCCCACTAAAGACTGAACCCTGGCCCTCAGCCCAGTCACCTCAGAAGCCTGCCATTGAGTGGCAGGACCGTGAGCTTTGGAGTAACTCAATGCTGGGTTTGTATCCTGATTCCTCTCCTGCTAGCTAGGTGGGCCTGAAAGAGTTACCTAACTTTTGCTGAGCCTCCATTTTCTTATCTACTAAAGGAGATAGTAATAACTATCTCATAAGACTATTGTTTGAATTAAAGTAATAAATATATTGAAGTGCTTAGTAGAGTATCACTCAATAAATGTTAGTCTTCTTCCCTCCCCATACTGTGGACATAAAGTGTAACCAGGTGAGTTTGTGGATGGATCAGTGTAGAATCCCCTTCCCCCCAAGTCCTCAAGAAAGTTTTTCTGAGTGCATATCTTAGGAATGGGGGAGAGTTACCAGCATTATATCTGAATACTAATGGCGGCATTATTATAGATGTACGTGCACAGCAAAGACATTATCTTTAACAGCTGTGTTTAGTTGAGTAACAGATTTAGAAAGTGCAGACTTTAATCTATGTTTTCTCCTGGGGTTTCATCACCATCTGATTTAATTTTTTCTGGCTAAAAATTATAATTGTAGCTTGATTCCCTCTCCCCCCCACACATACCCTCCAGCTATCCTCCCAAGAAATAGCAGCCTTTTAAAAAATCTGAATAAGAAACTGAATAAGCATTTGAAAGCCACGAGGGCAGGGGCTACCTGAAAAGGTAAGAACTTGAGGACTTTGGCCAAGCACAGTGGTTCATGCTTGTAATCCTAGCACTTTGGGAGGCCAAGGTGGGAGGAGGGCTTGAGCCCGGGAGTTAGAGACCAGTATGGCAATAGCGAGATCCTGGCTCTACAAAAAATTTAAAAATTAGCTGGACATGGTGGCATGCGCCTGTAGTCCCAGCTACTGGGGAGGCTAAGGCAGGAAGAAGTTCAGGACTTTGGAGTGAAAGCTCTAATGACTAATATCTTTTTTTCGGAAGATCACGTTACCTTCCTGTCTGCAAGGAACAGATGACTCTAGGGATATCACATCTAGGAATATCATTTCTCTTTGTTACATAGCTAGGTGGGGTAATAACCAAGATTGAAGCTGTGATTGAGTAAAAAGGACTAAATGGAGCAGATCATGGAAGTTGGGGTTTTTTTCTTTCCCTAAGGAAGGGCTAGAGAGGAAAGGTAGCAGAGACTTTTGTCATTAGCTTTCCGGGGAAGAAACCGTTGGCTCCTTTCTCCCCACTCCTCTCTCTCCACCTAAAAACCTAAATGGATTCTGGATTCTATCTTGGGCTGTTTTGAGATTTGATAGCATAAGCTTGTCAGGATGTGGGAGAAAGGCAAGGTGCGATCTTCCAGGATAGCCATGGTGGGGAGGAGCTGGAAGATGGAGAGATAAAATATAGGATTATACTCGGGCCATGTGAAACCATCCAAGCTATAGCCATGGGGGAGTTCAACTGCATGGCAGAGGGCAAGGTTTTTCCATTTATTCTAAACCATGTCCCACCATGTTCCATAGCCCCCGCCTCACACACACACACACACACACACACACACACACACACATTCGGCAAATACTTTGCAGGCACCAGATAGGCTGTAGGAACTTTGCCATTCTCATTACTTTGGGCACCACAAAATGTCTTAGAGATCAACAAGAAAGATGAAGGAAGGACTAAATTGCCCCATTCAGGTAGCTCTCCTTTACTACCCTGTTTAGTTGCTTTGAACACAGGTTTCTGTGTCCACCTCCTTGAATTACACTAAGATCCTGGGGATTCCACCTTCCAATTTAAGAATGTCCTATCTGGAATTTTTAAAACAGTACTCTGGGAATGAGGAGGGAGAAGAAGATGAGAACTACAACTTTTGAGGCCCCACTATGGGCCAGGTGCTGTACTGCTTTACAAATATATAAAACCAATAGTTATCTAAGGGCTGGGTATAGTGGCTCACACCTGTAATCCCAGCACTTTGGGAGGCTCAGGTGGGAGGATTGCTTGAGGTCAGGAGTTTGAGAACAGCCTGGGCCTGGACAACATAGCAAGACCCCATCTCTATAACATTTTTTTTTAAATTTCCCAGGTGTGGTAATGCACACCTGTGGTCCTAGCTATTCAGGAGGCTGAGGCAGGAGGATTACTTGAGCCCAGGTGTTTGAGGTTGCAGTGAGCTATGATGACACTACTGCACTCCAGCCTGAGTGACAAAGTGAGACCTTGCCTCAAAAAATAATAATAATATTTATCTTATAGGGTTACTGTGACTTACAGTAACCCTACGAGGTAACTATTATTTTTATTTGACAGATGAGGAAACTGGAGCTTGGAGAGTTTAAATGATTTCCCCAGCATCACATAGCTACTAAGTGGCAGAAATGAGACTAGAAGCCAGCCTACCGACTTCATTCAATTCCGATTAACTTCTCTTTCTCCCCACCCCCACTTCTACCTAGCTCTAAAAGAAGAAAATACTACTTATTAGCTATTATTATAATTATCATTATTATTATTATATCTTGTACCACCTGCCTTTGGAACTGAAATGGGTATAGAGAAAAAAAGGGAGAAAAAGAAACTAAATAGATATTTACTAAGCCCTGAACTAGGCACTGAGGGGACATATAATAGGAACAGGTAGCTACTTTTGAACTATAGCCCTAATATTGATTTGGGACTTTTGATTTCACAGCCCAGATTTATAGGGCTATGTAATCAAGGATTTCAAACCAACCAATTCTAATGCTAGTCCACCACCATCACGTTCTTACTGGGGCCATTCCCTAGGCCACAAAGTACCTCTGTCCTGTCAACACACAGGTTCAAGACCTGAAGATTGTCAACAGTCACGATTTACTGGGCGACTGGGGCAAAGAACATTTGTTGTCTTGGAAACCTAGAGCAGCCATTGCCATTAAATAATATTTATAAAACCAACCTTTTAAGACATATTGATTGTAAATGTGCTAAAACATAAACAATTTGATAAAGGCGTAGACTATGCAGATGTGGGAGATGATAGAATGTTATATAACAGGACTGGGACTGCATTGCTAGGCTAAGAGCAGGTTCTTCTTTCCTTATTCCCCCTGCCTTTATTTCTTCATGGTTTCTGTGGGAGCTTTTAGTTTCTTTTCATAGTGTTGGCATTTGATTTTCATTTTAATTTTCAGGGTATGTTTGCACTTAATTGGCACTGTGGCAAGTTCGCTGCATGTTGTTTGCCTTCTGCAAACCTTGATTGTAATCGAGTCTGGGCTAGAAGGGAAATTGAAGAGTACAGCAGGCAATAAAATCCAGCCAAGTGGAGTGTCATTTCATCCAGCTTTCGGATTCTGTACAGAGCCCTGGAGAAATGTGAAAGAGCCTTCCTAGAGAAAACACTTTTTTGTTTTACATGGGGGAGTGGTGGTGCCAAGGTGCTAAAAGCATGAACCCTCATCTACCTAGGCCAATTTATATGTATCTTAATTGCTTTGGAAACGCTGTCATTACTTTGGCAGAGAAAAAACTATGGATTGGTTTTTTAAGATTTTTAAAACCTACGGCATTCCTCCAGTGCCCAACGCTCCTTGTTCCTGACAGAATCTCTCTGTTCTTTATAAAAATGTGCCCCAACATGGCTTGAGTCCATGGGAAGGCCATGCTCCTTGTTGCTAAGAGCCCATATCCAAGGTTGTACTTGATGTCAGAGTGTGGGAATATCTTCTGTTATTCTCTTTCTCACACACATGGCTGAGTAGCTTGAGTAGGACCCAATTTTATTAGCTTTGCTAAATTTTCTTTCATGTCTTTTTAAAAGCCCATTGAATTGGTTTTAGATTTATGCAACTGATTCTCCTGTTGTCACATAAAGTTAAAGTTGTGTAGTCCAGCTTCTCCATCTAATATTTAAATCTGTTTTTTAATGTTGCCAAATTTTTGCCCATCCTCTGCTTGAGTACTTCCAGTGATAGGGAGCCCACTTTTTTCCCTCTGCCCCTCCTCTAGCACCCATTTCATCTTTGGACATTTCTGTTGATCCATATGTTGAGCTACAGTCTTCCCCCCTCAATTTACTTTCCACTGTGGTGTAACTAAACAAGTTTAGTTTAACTCTTTTGTGATAGCTCTTCAAGTATCTGAAAACACAAAGCAGATTTCTTGAATTTTCTCTCCTGAGCTAAACATCAGTTTTGAGTCCTCTTGTTCTGGACTTTTTCCTCTAAATTAGTTCCAATTTGTCTATACCACTTACCAAAATTGATTAGAATATAGATTCATTTTGCTTCTGCCATCTTAATGACATCATGTGTGCCCTGTTCAGTTCCTTCTTTGTATCTCTGTAGATTATTAACTTTTTAATGTTAGATCATTAGCACTAACAGATGATTTTAATTAAAACACATACCCACAACCCCTCCTTCCCACCTATCCTCCTCTCCCCCAGGAGGCAAACATTCTAATTTGGCATGACATTATCTGGCCTAACAGGGCCTGGCATATGAAGTGCCTAAAAGGTCATCTTCCGTTGTTTTAGCCTTCTGGAGTAGTTGAATTAAGTTCAAACTCGGGATGTTTTTGAAGTCTTTAATCTCTCTGGGGATGTTTTTCATAACATCTTCAAACTAGATAACACTACAATAAATGAAATATGCTGCACTGGATTAAAAGGTTATTTCCCTGGTGTGTCAAGCTAACAGAGAACATGAAACCTCCCATCAGGCCCTGGATGTCTCCGGCTGTCAGTATAGCAACCCTGTCTCCATTAGGTTCCTAACCCCCAACGCTCAGAGAAAACTTCAGCCAGGAAACTACCCGTCACACTGAATCTTGAGTGGCAGCAAAGCAAAGAAAAGAAGATGTAGGAAAAGTCAGAAATAAACAAAAGAGATAAGGGACTTTATGAGATAATAACCTAAGTCCAGGTAATCAAAGCCAAAGACCAATGGAAAACCATTATTTGAAATGAAGAATAAGGAAGAAACCTCATATAGGACCAGAGCCAAGCAAAAAATGGCAATGATCAATAACAGGCGAAGAGTAATACGAGTAAGAATACTGAAGGATAGGACAAGAGTCTATATTCCAGGGATTTAAGATACCCACAATTAAAAGTGAGGTCACACACCCAAATAATGAGTACTTTTGGTTATGATTTTCTTTGAAGATTTTCTGTGGCACCAGGAACTCCAACAAAGAATTCTGTAAAGTGCTAGGCCAGGTATCCTGGGTGTCTGTCATAATGAAAGGAAATAGGTAAAATGTGGTGGGTGCATACCATAGAGCAGTGGTCCCCCACCTTTTTGGCACCAGGGACCGGTTTCATGGAAGACAATTATTCCAAAGGGGGTGGTGCAGCTAAGGCGGTAATGCCAGCGACAGGGAGCCCAGTGGCTGTACACACAGATGAAACTTCGCTGGCTTGCCTGCCACTCACCTCCTACTGTGCCCCCCGCCTCCATTTCTATGGTTCCTAAGTTTCGTATTTCGGGGAAGACAATTTTTCCACG
The DNA here is from genome assembly GCF_000956105.1 of Propithecus coquereli. NCBI lineage: Eukaryota > Metazoa > Chordata > Mammalia > Primates > Indriidae > Propithecus > Propithecus coquereli. The sequence continues at coordinate 5,076,810 of NW_012154840.1, forward strand.
GACGGGGTTTGTGGGGAATGAAGCAGAGCACATCAGGCAGTAATGTGCTGCCCAGTTACTAATAGGCCATGGATCGGTACCGGGCTGTGACCCCAGGGGCTAGGGACCACAACCATAGGGCATTATGCAGCAGATAAAAGCAACAAATTAGATATGCACATAGAAATATGAATGAGTCTTAAAAACATGG